>NC_064858.1:94466982-94766982 GCF_024139225.1 Suncus etruscus
AATAATTTTTATTGGATACACTAACTTCTTAGGCTTAATTAATAGTTTATGTTATACATATTTAACACTAACACCAACACCACTGCTACTAAAATAATATCAGAGCTAACATATACATTCCCATTTGCCAGGTATGTTTTAACTACTATATGTATTTAGTTCTTCAGTCTTCATCAGTCACACCTTTGGCAGATTGAAGAAACAGAGATGATAAGTATCTTTAAGAAATTATTATTGGGGCCGGAGAGATAGCATGGAGGTAAGGCATTTACCTTTCATGCAGAAGGTCATCAGTTCGAATCCCGGCGTCCCATATGGTCCCCCGTGCATGCCAGGAGCAATTTCTGAGCACAGAGCCAGGAAAAACCCCTGAGAACTGCCGGGTGTGACCCAAAAACCACAAAAAAAAAAAAAAAAAGAAATTATTATTATAGTTTAAGTAACCAGGTTACAATAGTTATCAGAGTTACTCCAGCCCCAAATTACCAAGGTGTCCAAGACACAGTCCCTCTGTGTTGCCTCTAGTTTGCCTCTTCTTTTACCCTAATCTGATAATCTTGAGTTTCATAATCCAAGGCCGGGGTTGTCATTGTTTGAGACTGCCTATATCCTTGCTTTGTGTATATACCACAGATCAATGAGGTAAGAGACAAAGTATTTTGAAAAGGTCACACAGCCATCATACATACTAATGAATTTATAACAGTAGCGCTTACATTTGGAAGATTAAAAAGTTAAAGAAGTCATATAAAAATAAAGATTATGAGGGTTGGAGAAGACAGTATAGTGGGTACTATTCTTGCTGACCTGGGTTTGATCACTGGTATCCCATGTGGTACCTGGAGCTCTGCCAGGAATGCTTCCTAAGTGCAGAGCCAGGGAGTAACCCCTGAGCATTGCCAGATGTAGCTCTCAAACAAAAAGAAATCTAAAACTAAAAATTCTACTTAATTGTTTTTGTGCTCTGGAGCAGTGCTCAGGGCTCACTGGGACTTTCCTACTGATACTTGGCCAGAGGTGTGGGCCTAATTGATCAGTAATTGGACTTGGCAGTGCAGGGGGACCTCCGAGGCCATACTCAGAGCTACTTGGGGGAAATGTGTGGTTTTAGGGACTGAAATTGGGTCCTTGTGAATGACATATAGGCTTCAACCCTTTGAACCACTTACCAGCTCTAAAACTAAAATTTTAGTATTTTATTGCTCTAGTATGACCCTTTATTTAGTTCAACATAACTGAAACAAATTGACCATGCACAATTCTATCTATACTTATTTGAAAAATATGTTTGTTCTAGCACTTAAGTTTAAAATGAAAGCTATTTGTTTAAAAATTAAAAAGTTTTTGAACCACACCTATTGGTGCTCAGAGCTTATTCCTGGCTCTGTGCTCTGGTCACTGCTCTGACTCTGGTTCCCAATGATAGCTTTGGGCTTTGGTCACTGTTAGTGGTTTCCAGGAGAACCATATGTGGTGCTAGGGATCAAATCAGTGTCAGCCGCATGCAAGGAAAGCACCTTAACCTTGCACTATTTCAGCAGTCCTAAAATGAAACTTTTTAAATTAACATTCCAACCTATCTCCATAGGTTATAACAGACTTTAAAAAAAAAAATTCATCATGGTAACCAATAGGAGGATTCAGCCATAGGCTGGATATTATCTTTAGGGCATTCATTCCCTTGCAGTCTAATAGAAGATGGATGGAGTCAGTGTTCAGGGAGCCTTCAAGCCATTCAATCCTGAGAGATATTGTAGCATCAGGGTAGGATTCTAGATTTTGAAACTGGAAGACTGCTATATTTTCAGTTATTGACTCCCCATTACATATTTTTTAAGTACAAGTGTTTCAGATTTTAACCACTTAAAAATTTCTCTTCTACATATTTGGGCATATTGAGGTAAATAATTAAGGTCTGCCGATCTTGAAGTTTCTTTTCTTTTTCCTTTTCTTTCTTTTCTTTTCTTTTCTTTCTTTCTTTCTTTCTTTCTTTCTTTCTTTCTTTCTTTCTTTCTTTCTTTCTTTCTTTCTTTCTTTCTTTCTTTCTTTCTTTATTTCTTTCTTTCTTTCTTTCTTTCTTTCTTTCTTTCTTCTCTTTCTTTCTTTCTCTCTTCTTTCTTTTTTTCTTTCTTTTTTTCTTCTTTCTCTTCTTTCTCTCTTTTTTCTTTCTTTCTTTCTTTCTTTCTTTCTTTCTTTCTTTCTTTCTTTCTTTCTTTCTTTCTTTCTTTCTTTCTTTCTTTTTCTTTCTTTCTTCTCTCTCTCTTTCTCTCTTCTTTCTTTTTCTTTCTTTTTTCTTTCTTTTTTCTTCTTTCTCTTCTTTCTCTCTCTTTCTTTCTTTCTTTCTTTCTTTCTTTCTTTCTTTCTTTCTTTCTTTCTTTCTTTCTTTCTTTCTTTCTTTCTTTCTTTCTTTCTTTCTTTCTTTCTTTCTTTCTTACTTCTTTCTTTCTTTCTTTCTTTCTTTCTTTCTTTCTTTCTTTCTTTCTTTCTTTCTTTCTTTCTTTCTTTCTTTCTTTCTTTCTTTCTTTCTTTCTTTCTTTCTTTCTTTCCTTCCTTCCTTCCTTCCTTCCTTCCTTCCTTCCTTCCTTCCTTCCTTCCTTCCTTCCTTCCTTCCTTCCTTCCTTCCTTCCTTCCTTCCTTCCTTCCTTCCTTCCTTCCTTCCTTCTTTCTTTCCTTCTTTTCTTTCCTTCTTTTCTTTTCTTTCCTTTTTATGGGCCACACTCTGTGATGCTCAGGGATTACTCCTGGCTATGTTCTCAGAAATCGCTTTTGACTTGGGGGATCATATGGGACCCTGGGGGGATTGAACCACAGTTTGTCCTAGGTTAGCACATGCAAGTCAAATGCCCTTCTGCTTGTGCCATCGCTCCAGCCCCTATCTTGAAATTTATTTTATCTTTATTTTTATAAAGCAGTCAGAACAGGCACTTGTTAAAAAACAATTGATAAAATTATTCTAGAATTATTTTACATGACATCAGCTTCATGACTGCAAAATGGGGGAATTAAAACCAGATCAGTGTTAGAAAAAATCCCATTAAATGTCATTTAGTATTCAACAATACTAAATATTAGTACCTTGTCTAGGATTGGGATTATAATTACTCCATTTTAGGAATATCCTTCTAACGTGGTAATTGAATTATAGAAAAATAATTGTGAATTCTTATGGAAATGTCAGTATTAAAACTATGGAGATGTCATGCATTATGAAAATATAACTACTTTTTCTTCATTAAATTTATTTATTTATTTATTTATTTATTTATTTATTTATTTGTGGTTTTTGGGTCACACCCGGCAGTGCTCAGGGGTTATTCCTGGCTCCAGGCTCAGAAATTGCTCCTGGCAGGCACGGGGGACCATATGGGGCGCCGGGATTCGAACCGATGACCTCCTGCATGAAAGGCGTTTGCCTTACCTCCATGCTATCTCTCCGGCCCTCATTAAATAATTTTATATATGCAGAGAAAAACGTGAATAGTCTTTACTCATAACACACCTATATATGGGCTAGAGTGACAATATAGTGGGTAGAGTATATACCTGACATGTGTATACTCTGGGTTTGATCCTAGCATCCCACATGTTCCCTTGAGCACTGTCTGGAGTAATTCATTAGTGCAGAGCAAAGGGTAATCCCAAGCATCACAGAGTGTGTCCTCAAAACAAAACAGAAAATATTTATAGTTGGAAGTGTATGATTGTGTGTAGAGGTAAATTTGTGTGTTTAGGAAGAAGATAGGTGAGGAAGAAGTAATGTTGCTTTGTATTACCTAAATCACAATTCTAGTTCTTCAGTAATTTTTCAAATGTAGACAGGAATAGCTTAGATTCTTCTCAGTGAATTAAAAGGAATAGAATAGATTAATAGTCAGTAAACACAAGTATTTGTTCAGGGATTGTTCAAGCTATGTTCAGGGATTGCTCCTGGTTTAGCACTCAGGAATAAACTCTTGGTGGAATGCCAGGGGTTGAATTTGGATTACTCATGCATACGACAAGTGTCTAACCACTGTATTATCTCTTCAGTCCTTAACAGATAAAAGTATTAACTGAAACTCAATGAACTTTCTTGAATTCATGTTATAAACATGAATCAGAAAACTAGAGAGGCCGGAGAGATAGAATGGAGGTAGGGTGTTTGCCTTGCATATAGGACAGTGATTCAAATCCCAACATCCCATATGGTCCCCAGAACCTGCCAAGAGCAATTTCTGAGCATAGAGCTAGGAGTAACCCCTGAGCACTGCCGGTGTGACCACCCCCTCCCCCCAAAAAAGAAAACTAGAGCACATTATTTTAGTTCATACATTTTGAAATTTTTTAAAGATAATTTATAAAAAGTAATCTACAGGACTGTTAGATGTTAAAGGGGCTGAATGTAAATACTATAAGCAGAAGGCCCCAGATTTAGTCCCTGGTACTATATGGACCCCTAAGCACTGCCAGAAGTAACTCTTCAACCCTGTGTGCTGAGCTCAAGTAACTCCTGAAAACCTGTAGCTGTGTTCCAAAAAACAAACAAATAAACAAAAGCCAAAGAAAAAATAATTTAAGTTTTAATAAGTAGTTTTGAGGCAATTCACAAGATTTCCCTCTTATAAATGATAAGTATTTGTCCAAAAATGTGGTCACTGATTTGATGAGAAACACATACATTCAGTTACTCAGTCTTACACATAGATATGCGGTCCATTCTATAACATTATCAAAGAAACATGCAGGAACTACCCAGGGTAACAAGGGACTGTGTACTGCATTAAATTTCCAATGTGAACTTGCTGCTTAACTAAAAGCAAATTACTTAAGTTTACCACCTCATTTTTCTCATCTGCAAAATGCTGAGAATAATACATTTTAAATTAAATTTTTATTTAATTATAGTAGTACCACCGCTATAATATTTTACTTGCAATATTTTTCACTATGCCCACCACCAGAGTGCCAAGATCCCACCACATTATTCCATAGTCCCTTCTCAACCCCTTTGGCATCCTCATAACAATTCTATGGCCATATTTTGGGGTTTGTTTTTATTGTTTGTATAAATGTACTTTAAGTAATTACACATACTTTAAAAGGTACACAGATGCAAGTATAAAGTATGGTTTATAGAAATTTTAGCTTAAATACATTTGCATAGTAGAATAATAAAAGCATGCATAACAGGGTTCTCAAAATTAAATCAGTGTAGTTTGTTTTCTTTTGTTTCAAACACTGATACATACTTCACAGCATTTTATTTGAACCAATGAGTATCTCATCCAAAGTATTTTTAGCTTTTTTGAATTAAAAAGTTAATTTTGGATTCTAGGTACTTCTAATATTGTGCTTTAGATAAATAAAAATTTAAAACATTAATTTCTGTGAGTTCCAGCTAGGAAATTTATAAACATCTTAAGATATTTATAAAGGTTTTGTGACCCTCTGTCTCCTCTTAGGTTAGGGCATAGAGCTTCACAAATTCCAGCTATTTAAATATCTAGAATCAATCTTGAATACGTTAATCCTGTTATTTTTCTTTATTTATTGGAATTTAAATTATACTAGGATAGCAAAAGCATAGAGATTCTTATTTTCACCTACCGTATTTTTCAAAGTCTTTTGTGATTACTTATGAAACTTAATTCCATTTTATACCGATTTTCACAGTAGCATTGCTTACAACTGCAAAAGTATACCTGTCCTGACAAAGGGGAGATATCTATTATTGGATATTTCCAAGAAAAAATCGACTTTGAACTAGAAGTGATGAAAATAGAGTCAGATCCCCAAAGTTGTATTAAAATATTTTAAAATACATTTTTAGAAAGATAAAAATCAACTCAAACTTATAAAACTACAACTAAACAATAAGGTATATCAAAGTAGGATTTACTGATTCTAACATTTTTTAATTAAACTTTTTATTGTGGTCTCAGTAACAATTTCAATAATGTTAACTTGCCTGGTTTTGATGAATAAAGGTACTGCATCTTTACTAGCACCCAAGAACTCCATATTTTTCTCTGTCCTTCTGCCACCTCTGCTCCACCTCTTCCTTTTCACCCTATCCCTGGCCAGCTGTTTGGTAATCTCATTTTTGTAATCACAGGTCAAGGGTTTTCCTTATTTGTTATAATCTAATTAATTGTTTTGTTTCTGTATAAATCACAGATTTATTTAACTTGAGATAATGCCATATTTCCATCCAAGTTGCAGCAAACCACAAGATTTTATATCTTATTAAAGTTACACAATACTCAATTGTGTGTATTACTGCAACTTTTTGTTTGTTTTATGGAAGTACCTGGTGGTGCTAGGGCTTTCTCAGGGATTATTTTTGGTGATTCACAGGACCATGTGAGTACTCAGAATCAAATTCAGATCAGCTATATGCCAGAAAACCATTCTACCCGCTATCAGTACAGCTGTACTATAAGTACAGCTCCAGACTAAAACTTCTTTACCTATTCATCTATCATTGCACTCTTGGATTGCTCTCATATCATGGCTGTTGAGGTCAAGCATTGCAGTGAACATTTGTGTGCATAAATTCCTTTACATTAACAATTTATTGTTCTTGGGATAAATGCCAAGAAGTGGAATCACTGAATTATAAAAAAAAAAAAACCTATTCTGAATTTTTAAGAAGTTGGTACTTTTTTCCAAAAAAGAAAGATTTAACCAAACAACATACCCACTAAAAGTGAATGACGATTCATTTTTGACCATGCTCTGCAGGCACTGGTTGTTCCCAATATTTTTTTAATTTTATTTTATTGAAACAATTGTGATCTACAGAGTTCTTCAGATATACAATGAGTCAGGGTTCTTCCCACCGCTAGTGTCAACCTCCCTCCACCAATGATCCTAGAGCACATCTTATCCCACCACCCTTTGCCCCCTGGCCTGCCATTATAATAGGCCAGCACCTTTGAGTTTAGATTGTCAAAGTTTAGGTCCTTCGATTCTATTATCATTGACTTCAGCTTGGTATTTAGTTCTGTCCTTATTTATTTCCTGCCAATGTATCCGAGACCTGTTCCCAATGTTTTTGCTATGTGTCATATCTTGTTTTAATGAGAATTTCTGAAAATAAGTGAAAATGAGTACTTTTTTATGTGTCTGCTGGCCATAAATTTGCCTTCTTTGGACAAGTGTCTGTACATTGCCTCTCTCCATTTTTTGATGGGGTTATTTTTGTTGTCCATCTTGTGAGCAATTGTATACCTTGGATTTACTTACAGATTTATCTGATGTGCAGTGTACAAATATTTTCTTCTATGTAGTATGATATCTATTTTTTGATATCTCTTAATTTTAGCTTGTATTTATTTTGTCATGTAAATATTTAAAAAAATTGATGTAGTTCCACTTGTTTATTTTTATTTTTCTATTTTTGCCAATAGAGTTGAATTACTAAAGATACCTCTGAGGTCTGTATTCTAAAGTGTTATCCCTACATTTTCTTCATTGTATTTTATGAATACTGGTCAGATCCATTGGATATGGATTCAATATCTTTATTTGTTTTGAATTATCAATAATGTTGAATTATCAGTAATTACTATCAATAATTTTGAATGATCAATGTTGAATTATCTGTAATTATTATCAATAATTTTGAATTATTTAAGTGTAAATTTTTTAAAAATTAGGGCTATCTAGTTTTTCGAACATCAGTTACTGAAGAGGTTTTCTATGCTTTATTCACTTTAGATGGCCAGC
The DNA here is from genome assembly GCF_024139225.1 of Suncus etruscus. Taxonomy (NCBI): domain Eukaryota; kingdom Metazoa; phylum Chordata; class Mammalia; order Eulipotyphla; family Soricidae; genus Suncus; species Suncus etruscus. The sequence goes on from NC_064858.1 coordinate 94,474,693, forward strand.
TTTTTTGTCATTAATTATCCCTATATCTGAGGACTGTTTTGGGGGCCAGATCTATCCCATGTAGTGTATTTGTTAACATCCCTACTATAGTCACAACAGATGCCACCAGCACCTTTTCCCATCCTTTATTTAGCAGTAGTCTCTCTTGAACTTTATAATACCACAGTGTTGGAGACAAGGCAAAAATTGAGCAAACTTATTGAAAACTGTAACAGTCTCAAATTAACTTAGTCATTGGTTAGATTAAGATATTTTCATACTCTAGTTGTCGTCCAAGAATAGATTGAATCCTTTGTACAAGATTATATTATCTAGAGCCCAGTTTTTCATAACTAGTGTCAGGAATTGGTGAATTAACTATACACCAAAGTTAAAGAGGAAGGTATATAACCTGACAAAATAAATAGGCTTTTGAATGGCCTCATATCTTTATGTTTCAAGACAAAGAATATGAAAATAAAATGACTATAGTCAAGAAAATAAAAAAAGCTGGAACACTTCATAGCAAAACTAGAGTCTGTTGTAAAAATACAAAAAAAGATAGTTCAACAGCTAAAAAATGTAATACCAAATGAAAAACACAAAAGATAAATTTAGCAACATGTTGGACAGCTTTGGTGACTATAATAACAGATAGTAGAAATTTCCAGATCTTAGCCAAATGAGCTTAACAAAAAGAGAAATGTATAGAAAATATAATATAAAGATACAATTTTAAGCATAATATAAGCACAAAAAGGGAAGAAAATATGAATTAGAAAAGAGTAATATTTTAAGTGATAGTAACTAAGAATTTTCTCAAACTCAGAAAAAACATCAAGCAAAAGATCCAAAAAGTGCTACAAATCGAAAACAGGATAAATGCAAAGAAAAACCACATATGAAAATCAAAGACTAGGAGAAAATCTTAAAAGCACCCAGATAAATTAACTTGAAAGTAATAATGTAGAATTATAAATAAATTCAAGAAATGTATCTTTAGAAGATCATTTAAGTTGATCATTTCTGTCGAGTATAATCAAGAAAGAAAGAAAAATTAGAAGAAAGGAAGAAAAGAAGATAGGTTCAAAATACTGAAAATGAGAGAAGTAAAAATGATGTTAATATTATTTTAATCTAAAAGACGACTATATATAATTTTATTCTATTAAATAAAAATCTTAATATAATTTTCTAAACAAAAAACTACTGCAGGGTCCAGAAGCCCCCCAGGGGGGCCCGGCCAGCAGGAATTAGCTGGGAAGGCTTCTCAGACGACCGCACTTCTATTTTGCTGAGTAGAAGCACAACCACACTGTAAAAAATCTGAGAGAGGTTAATAATAAAGACCCAAGGCAGCGTCTCACTGTTCAAGGGTGTCTTTATTGGCTACAGTTCCTTCTTAAATAGTGAAGGAGAAGGGGGCAGTACAAAGGTGATGTCAGTCATACTTTTGGCGCGAAGGCTCATAAGGAAGTGGGCAGTGGGCTAGGGGCTGGATGACCTTCAAGCTATGATGAACGTGCTGTTTCCATGGAAATTTCTAGTGACCTTCCAGCTGCATTCCTAATTGCTTACTATCAGGAGGTGGTGCAAGATGTGCTTGCCTCAGTGATCATGAACAGACAATGTAGCATACACTTATTGATAACAGCCTAGTTCACTCCGGAATGTGGTCTTAAGGAGTGAGGCCTAGTTTCTGATAACTGTACCAGGCAGCTTTTACTCTCCTCCGGGCTTAGAGCTAAATTATGTCCTGCAGCTACACATTCTTTTCTCTTAGCTCAAAATTTTACAGCAAGACTGCATATAGCTTTTAGGTGAAAAGCTGGGCTATGGCAGAGAGAACAGCAAAATGTCCTCAAACAAGTCAGTTCCCAACATCTCCCCCTTTCTCTTCTAATAAAAGAAGGAAAGTCGTGAGCGGGTGGAAGAACCGTGTCTTAGGCATACAAGGTTTGACCAGGTCGGACACGGCCAAAGCCGCATTTAACAGGTGGCTACAAGCGCCGTGGGTGCGCGCAGAGATCCGAATTATGCGTTGTAGCCTTTTAGGGCCGTGCCCTAACTGGGACCTTGCTAATCCCGTCGTAGGTGTCTCCACAGCCGAGAGCACAAGTGCCGGAGCGAGCTCCGTCTGTTAGCTATGCGCTCTATCTCCTGGAAACTTAGTGGCTGGAAAGGCGGCTTGGTGACTAAAGCCAAGTTTTCACAGGAGTCACGCGGGGTTAGATGCTGGTAGTTAACCTGAATAGAGGGTTTTGCCTTTTCATCTACCTGGTTTTTAATAAAGGCAGTAATTTTGCGGAAAATCCATGGGCCAAGAGAAAAGAGCAGCATGAGGCTAATAAGAGGGCCCAAAATAGTGGACAAGATTGTGTGGAGCCAAGGGGAAGAGAAAAACCAATCCTGGTACCAACCTTGTTCTTCATCGAAATGTTTTTCAAAATCTTTTATACCATCACCAATATGTTGAACGCTATCTCTAACTAAACCTGTTTTGTCTTTAAAAATACAACATTGTTCCTTAAGGGCTACACAGACTCCCCCTTTCTTCAAAAAAAAAGGAAACCAAATTAAGGCATGGTGGTTTTGCTGCACTATCTTTGCTAGGGATTTAACAATGTGCTTTAAGTGTTGTAAACTTAGTTTAAGTTTGTAAACATTATTAACAACAGTTATACTTAAGGCATTGACAGATTTTAGAGTATGAACCAATGAATAAATTATTGTGCTTACAGCGGTAGCACCCAGGCCTATGATTAAGGCTAGGGTGAGAGCAGGTTTGACAGGTAAGTTAGGCATTAAAACAATGAAAACACAGTAGTTTTAGGACTGAAAAAACAAATGTGAAACAATGTGGGGAGATAAACCAGTAAAACAGGCAAGAAACGTTAAATTGGGGGCAATTATGAACTGAAAGGAGGAATTAATGACAAGAATTTGATTACAATTTTCAATAGGGGGAATTATATTGGGTACCAAAAGGCAAAGTTCAAGTTTCACCACCTGTTTGAAGGTGATGCTGAAGTGAGGCTTGGGGCTGGATTGCAGAGCGAAGGGGTCAGAGACAGGCAGGAGGTTGCCAAAGCAGGCAGGGTCGGTGATGGTGGAGGCGTTGACCAGCTGTAGGATGAGGTTTGAGGTGGGTGAATAGCAGGTACCGAAGGCGTTTGCATCTGGGCGGAGGGCGGAAGCGTTGATCATGACAAGGATGAGCTGAGAAGAGGAGGGGGGGTCCCGAGGACAGCATGGGCTGGAAGGGTGGGGAAGCCGGCAGAGTCCTGAAGAGCTCAGGGCATGGGAGAGGTTGAGCTGACATAGCCAGTGTGTCCTGGGGAATGGGTGAATGGGCCAGGTTGTGGCAAAATTGATTGGGGGTGGCTCACTCTTCCTTAGCACCCATGGTGAGGGCACAAAGGGCTACTTCCAGGATGGGTTAGGGGATGCGTGGGAGGGGTTTGGCTATGTATGCGGCACCATAAAAGGGGAAGGGAAGGAACCAGAGGTGTTGCCATTGTCTTGCAAGGGAGTGAAGTGGAGCAAACAAATTAATGAAGCCTTGGTTCGAAGGGGGTGGTTGGTGGCAGCCAGGCAGAGTACCATTCAGCATTTCCTTTAGGCAGAGTCAGTTAGAAACAGGTCCGGTAGGAATGGTGGGCTAGCAGTGGGTGAAGATAGGACTGCAGGAAGCTGTAGGAGGTCTATAAGAAAACAACTTGGCAGGAGGTAAAATGATTATTTTTGAATGCCACAGAAATGCCTTCTGACTTTTGCCAGACTTTAGCACTTTTAAAAAATCTTATAATTAATGATAGCCAATTGTTCAAAAGCCTTTAAACTGAACTTAAATGATTTTTTTTTTTTTAAACTTCTTAGTTATTATTTTAAAGCTAGATGCTTCTTTTTCTAGCCAAATTTGGCCTTATTCTATTGGCCTTAACTACACATAGCAGAAAAACTGGGGATTGCAAAGTCCAAAAATTCTCCAGGAAAAAGTTATTCCTGATGGCCATTTGAGAAATTTTTGGGGTTTACCATCCCCTACCTTTTTTGCCATGCTGGTAGAACAAAGCTAGCTGAGCACAGGATTTTTGGCAGGATTTCACAGTTTATAGATGACGAGACTAAGCCAGGTAAAAAATTAATTGAAATTTTAAAAATGGATAAGGCTTTAAAAATTGTATTTATATGAAATGCAAAAATAACAAATAGACAGACAGAACAAACACGAAACACAACATTGTGGCCACTTTCACGCATAACACACACACATGAACAGACAAGAGGACTTATTCAAAATTTGCATTGGAAAAATTGACAAGCGCTTTTAAATATTTAGCCGGCATGTTTGTAAAAAAATTGTTAACGTAGCTGGAGTGGAACTGCTGAAAATAAATTTTAAGGTTTAGCTTTAACACAAAACATTTTTAAAACAATTGTAATTTAAAGTTGAAAACATAAAGTAAAATGTTAGCAGTTAAAATTTTGTTAAGTAAATTGCTTAGTGAGCACTGTAGAAGGAGTCTGCACTCTGAAGTATGATATCATTTGCTGTAAAGGAACAGGTTTGTTATAAATTGGTTTTACAGTAGAATAGTAAGACAGCTGTAATAAAGTGTTAAAATTTTTATGATTAAACACAAGAGCATGAACTATGATTATTAAAGGTATAAAAAACTGACTTTAAAAAACAACTGTTTTTACTTTGAAGACTTAAAGTGAATAATTTGTAAAAAATATTAGATACCAAATTGACAAAATGTTTAGACATTATAAAATATAGTTAAAGACATTTGATGCATTTACACACCTAGAGCTTAAGACCAAAATTATTTTTAATACTTGTTAATTTGCTTATAAAATTTAGTTACTTTTATGATACTAATTAACAATATTATTTTAAAAAGGGCTAACCACAACATGAACAGAGACAACTTAAGATTAAACTTGGAAAATGCAAAATTATTTGTACTTACCTTTGAGTTTAAAATTAAGCTTGAAATTAAGAAAAGAAATAAAGCTACTTAAGGTTTAAGTTTATGAACAATAATTTATGAACAAATTTATTTAACTAGTTATCATATTGTTTTTGTTATTGAAATGGCTTTTATGCCACTATTTGAACTGCCTAACCACTTTTAAGGTTTAGATTATTTGGTTTAAGTTTTTCAAATGGCAATGCTATTTTGCTATATTTATATGCATTCAAAAGAGCTTAGGCTTAGCTTAGAGTTTTGGAATGTTTACATTATTGTTAAGGAAAGCTGACCAACTTATTTTGCTCACTTGTATTATTTTAGTTCTTAAAAAATTAACTTTCTAAACATGTGCAGTAATTTTAACAAAGGAGTTTTGCTTTTTTTCCCAATGCAGAGGTTCTTAAAAACAAAGTTAAAAATGTTACAAAATGTTATTTAACTATTAGATTTGAATGGCAAACATGGGAAGGAAAGAGCAATTAAAAAGACAAAATATAAGAAATATTTAAATGCAGATTAAGGAGCCTAAGCTACTAAAAAATGCCCATGACATGAACTATTTTACAAACTTCATATACTTTTAAGATTAAAAATAATTTTAAAAAAGACTTAAATTTTAATATTTGTGTGTTTGTTTAAGTTTTAAAGCACGAAAAGGTTTTTTGTTTACTGATAATTTGTTATTACAAGTAACAGAATTATGACCTTACTTTAAAATTTTTGAGAGGCATGAACAAGGGTGTTTATTGCTGTTATTTTCCTGTTGCTGTGACACAGACTTTGGAGAGTGACTCAGGCACAGAGCTGCTGACAAGCTAGGGTTTGGAAAATGTACACTGCACCTTTAAAAGCTTAGAGGCCGAGCTTACAGCGCAGGGAAGAGAGAAAAAAAAAAAAAAACGGCGGGCTTTTTTTTTTTTTTTTTTTTTTTTTTTTTTTTGCATTTTAGCTACATAGAAACTTAGTTTTAAAAACAGGTACGTCACCTTTGCGTAGGTTAAACTTATTATGACATTTTGTAACACATTTAAGACTTTTTAATTTTACCAACTGTGGCCTTTATACTTAGAAAAACATTTCAACTTAGGCATCCCAACTCAGGAAAAAGGAACAGTTGTAGCACCAGAGAGACAATTATAAAAGCCTGAGGGAAGATAGGCATTTGTATAGTAAGGGATGGGAGGTTTTCGCCCTGCTCGCTGAATTTTGCTGAAGCTGCCGCATGGCCAAGAGGGGGGGGGGGAGTAGCAAAAGTTTGTTGCTACGTGTGGAACCGGGTTTAAGCTGGGATTTGGAAAATGGGCGCTGTCCCTTTAAGGTGAAGCCAGCGATGAGCTCAGAGATTAGAATGTGTGCTTGCTTGCTGGAAGGAAAGATTTTACTGCGGAGAAAAAGTTAACTTTGCAAGAGTTCAGCTTTTCAGCGGGGGAGACAGCGCCGCCCCCAATAGATTTCAATCAGGAGAGCGTGTAAGGGGCTGGGGTCACACGGCTTGAAACAGCTGTGAGGCTTTTCCAATTAAAGGCTTTGTATTGTTGCAATTGCTGGTTAAGGAGGGGAGTTGGTGGAACAGGGACGGAGCTGAAGCTAGGGAAGTGAAGGGCTGTTTAGGATTTTGCACAGAGGGTGCAGCGGCAGAAGTAAAGATGAAGGGTTAAAGGAGGGAGGGAACTGAGAGATTTAAAGCGACAGGAACCTGAAAACTAGATTTTTGGCAAACATCATAAACAAAACATTAAGAAATTACAAATAACGTGACACCCATGGTAGCGAGTTCGATGGGTATTTTTGGCAAACATCATGAACAAAACATTAAAAAATTACAAATATCTTTTTTGGTAACCTCTATATGTCTGGCTTTCAACTCAGACTGTATATATTTAATGAATTTAAGTTCAGTACTCAAAGAATTACCCATGGTAGCGTATCCTATGGGTTAAGCCCCAAAAGCCAATCAGGGGCGGCGATCGGAACGACTGGAAAAACTGCAGTTTAAATATTTGATTAAGGCTAACTCGTTTCAACGCTTACCCTGATGAGGTAATTTCCGCGATTTACGAAGGAGCTCTAGACTCGCCGACCTGTAGTCGTTCGGAGTGTGGCGGTGATCTTCGAGCCCAGCGTTGGGCGCCAAAATGCAGGGTCCAGAAGCCCCCCAGGGGGGCCCGGCCAGCAGGAATTAGCTGGGAAGGCTTCTCAGACGACCGCACTTCTATTTTGCTGAGTAGAAGCACAACCACACTGTAAAAAATCTGAGAGAGGTTAATAATAAAGACCCAAGGCAGCGTCTCACTGTTCAAGGGTGTCTTTATTGGCTACAGTTCCTTCTTAAATAGTGAAGGAGAAGGGGGCAGTACAAAGGTGATGTCAGTCATACTTTTGGCGCGAAGGCTCATAAGGAAGTGGGCAGTGGGCTAGGGGCTGGATGACCTTCAAGCTATGATGAACGTGCTGTTTCCATGGAAATTTCTAGTGACCTTCCAGCTGCATTCCTAATTGCTTACTATCAGGAGGTGGTGCAAGATGTGCTTGCCTCAGTGATCATGAACAGACAATGTAGCATACACTTATTGATAACAGCCTAGTTCACTCCGGAATGTGGTCTTAAGGAGTGAGGCCTAGTTTCTGATAACTGTACCAGGCAGCTTTTACTCTCCTCCGGGCTTAGAGCTAAATTATGTCCTGCAGCTACACATTCTTTTCTCTTAGCTCAAAATTTTACAGCAAGACTGCATATAGCTTTTAGGTGAAAAGCTGGGCTATGGCAGAGAGAACAGCAAAATGTCCTCAAACAAGTCAGTTCCCAACAAACTACCAAATGTGACTCATAAAGAGTTGATACCTGATGTTTGAGACCAAAAAGCCTGAAAAGCATTTATTGAAACCAGCTTAGACTTTTATAAGAAAAACAGAAATAATTCTTCGCATGCTATCATAATCTGTATTAATCTTAGAAAAGAGGGCCCGGAGAGATAGCACAGCGGCGTTTGCCTTGCAAGCAGCCGATCCAGGACCAAAGGTGATTGGTTCGAATCCCGGTGTCCCACATGGTCCCCCGTGCCTGCCAGGAGCTATTTCTGAGCAGACAGCCAGGAGTAACCCCTGAGCACCGCCGGGTGTGACCCAAAAACTTAAAAAAAAAAAAAAGAAAAGAGATGAAAGCTTATTAACTTCTTTAACAACTTCTAACCAAAGCATTATGGAGAAAAAGTAGAGAACAATAATATTTATGAAAATATGGATTAAGGATATGAAGTAAAATATAAGGAATATGGCAATGTGCTGAATGAATAATACTCCATGACAAGACAGGGTTTATTTCAGGAACATATGAATACTTTGATATCTTAGAAATAACATGGTCATTTTAGAGGAGATTTTTTTAAATAAAAATTCAAAGTAAATTCTTTAGCACTTTTAAAATTTTGGTTTTGATCCCAGCAGTGTTGGGTATTGAATCTGAATCTATAGTATGTAAAGTAAGTGTCCTACCTCTGTACTATTTCTCCAGACCAAATGTAATTTATTATTAATATCCCTCTTCATAGTAATGAAATGATATTTATTGATAGGCACAAGTAGGATTTACAGATGTTAACATGTTAAAAATAAAAGGGTGGGGCCGGGCGGTGGCACTAGAGGTAAGGTGCCTGCCTTGCCTGCGCTAGCCTAGGACGGACCGGACCGTGGTTCGATCCCCTGGCGTCCCATATGGTCCCCCAAGCCAGGAGCGACTTCTGAGTGCATAGCCAGGAGTAACCCCTGAGCGTCAAATGGGTGTGGCCCAAAAACAAAAAAAAAAATAAAAATAAAAAAAAATAAAAGGGGTGGGGCCAGAGAGATAGCATGGAGGTAAGGCATTATTAGCCTTTCTTTTTTATTTTTTTCTTTTTAAATATGCAATGCTTCACGAATTTGCGTGTCATCCTTGCACAGGGGCCATGCTAATCTTCTCTGTATCGTTCCAATTTTAGTATATGTGCTGCCGAAGCGAGCACAGGCATTTGCCTTTCATGCAGAAGGTCAGTAGTTCGAATTCCGGCATCCCATATGGTCCCCTAAACCTGCCAGGAGCGATTTCTGAGCATAGAGCTAGGAGTAGCCCCTGAGCGCTGTTGGGTGTGACCCAAAAATCAAAATAAATAAATAAATAAAAAGGGGAATTAGAATCAGTAATAATCTATTATTAGAATATATTATAGTATCAGAATCAATACTGTAAATAGCATTGGAATAATCGGACTATTTAAGAAAGCAAATTTAAATACTACTCAGGATCTTGAGACCAAGTACTTTATACCCTGCAAAGTATAATGTTAAATAAATACTTAAGATATTAGCAATAGAGGGAGGGACTTCAGAGCATAAAAACCGGCTAACCTTTGCAAAAGCTGGCTCCCTGTGTGTGACAGCAGGCGGGGAAAATCCGCGAAAGTACACCGGCCCAGTGGGGCTCAGCTGTGAAAGACTGTGAGTGTGACCTGTCTATGTCTGTCTACTGTCCTCTTGCGTGAAACTCTTGCGAGTGGGGCAAAAAGAGCCTCCAGAAACCTCGCTCGCCCAGACGCCATTTTCAGGGAGGGACTTCAGAGCATAAAAACCGGCTAACCTTTGCAAAAGCTGGCTCCCTGTGTGTGACACCAGGCGGGGAAATTCCGTGAAAGTACACCGGCCCAGTGGGGCTCAGCTGTGAAAGACTGTGAGTGTGACCTGTCTATGTCTGTCTACTGTCCTCTTGCGTGAAACTCTTGCGAGTGGGGCAAAAAGAGCCTCCAGAAACCTCGCTCGCCCAGACGCCATTTTCAGGGAGGGACTTCAGAGCATAAAAACCGGCTAACCTTTGCAAAAGCTGGCTCCCTGTGTGTGACACCAGGCGGGGAAAATCCGCGAAAGTACACCGGCCCAGTGGGGCTCAGCTGTGAAAGACTGTGAGTGTGACCTGTCTATGTCTGTCTACTGTCCTCTTGCGTGAAACTCTTGCGAGTGGGGCAAAAAGAGGCTCAGAGGAGCACGGCCGCTCCGCTTCGCTACGCGGCCGTGCACTCTTTCTAAGGAAAGAACTCCATTGCAACAAGAAGGAAAAATCACACTAAGAACGGCGCTATATCACAGAAGCAAACATTTCTCTCTGGACTGTCTTCTCTGTTGCATGCTCGGGCCTAAGATTTGACCCAGTGTGAGGCTTCATCCACGGAGGACTCCCCTCCCTTAGAGGCAAGTCAGCCCATCCAGAAAGGGAGGAGCCAGAGGAGTGTGCTGCCTACATCATATAGACAATGAATACCACCACAACACGTAGAAAAACCCACAATACAAGTGTGACAATGGGGAAACAACGCAGGCCAGCATCAGACATAGAGAATGAAGATGACAATTCTGAGGACCAGATAATGACTGAACAACTAATCAACCTCTCAGATAAGGACTTTAGACTAGCAATATGGAAGGTGCTCAACAGACTCCAAGAAACCATGGATCGAGTTGAACAGAACACTAATAAGAACCAAGAAAATATGAAGGCAGAAATGACAAAACTCCAAACTGAAATAACATGTCAACTAACAGGACTGAAAAAGTCAGTAAACGAAGTGAATGACAAAATGGATAAGCTCTGGGACAGGGTATCAGAAGCTGAGAATAGACTTGGTGCTGTGGAAGATGAGATACATAACAATTCCATACAGCAGGAGAGATTGGACAAAAAACTTAAAGCAAATGAGCAGACAATGGAAAAATTAGTCAAAGAATGGGAACAGACGAAAATAGAAGTCTATGATAAGATCAACAGAAACAACTTAAGAATCATTGGAGTCCCAGAGACCCAGGAAGAAAATTTCCAGGAAGAATCAATGGTCAAGAACATCATTAAAGAGAAACTTCCAGAGCTAAAGAATATATGTGATCAAATCCTGCATGCCCGAAGAGTACCAACCAAAAGAGACCCCAGAAAAACCACCCCAAGACACATCCTAGTCACAATGACAAATCCCACGGATAGAGACAGAATTCTGAAAACAGCAAGATCAAAAGGGGAAATCATGTTCAAGCAAGCTTCCCTGAGATTTACAGCAGACCTGTCACCAGAAACGCTCAATGCCAGAAAGCAGTGGTGGGATATTGTGACAAGACTGAATGAAATGAATGCTTCACCCAGAATACTATACCCAGCAAAACTCACTTTCCGGTTTGATGGAAGAATACATGGTTTCACAGACAAAAAACAGCTCAGAAACTTCACAGACACAAAACCAGTCTTAAGAGAAAAACTGAAAGACCTAATCTAAGACAAGACTACCCAAAAGACACACCAAATTTTGAAATAAAGATGGCGTTAAATCCCAGGACAATTCTTTCTCTCAACGTCAATGGACTAAATGCACCAGTTAAGAGACACAGAGTGGCTAAATGGATCAAAAAACTCAATCCAACCTTCTGCTGCCTACAAGAAACGCACCTGAATAGTCAGAACAAACATAGACTCAAAATAAAAGGCTGGAGAAAAATTATCCAAGCAAACAACACCCATAAAAAAGCTGGAGTGGCCATACTAATATCAGATAATGCAAACTTTATACTCAGGAAGGTTGTAAGGGACAAAGACGGACATTTTATATTAATCAAGGGTACGTAGAGCAGGAAGAATTCACTCTCCTAAACATATATGCACCGAATGAGGGGCCAGCAAAATATTTAATACAACTGTTGACAAATCTGAAAAATAATATCAACAACAACACAATAATTGTGGGGGACCTTAACACGGCTTTGTCAACACTGGACAGGTCAACCAGACTGAAACCCAACAAGAATATACTAGACCTGAGGAGAGAAATGGAAGAAAGAGGCCTAGTGGATATATATAGGACACTCCATCCCCAGAAACCTGGATACACATTCTTCTCCAATGTACATGGGACATTCTCCAGGATAGACTACATGCTGGCACATAAAACATACCTCCATAAGATCAAGAGGATAGAAATTTTGCAGACTACCTTCGCTGACCACAAGGCTCTGAAATTATTTGTGAATTCCAAAGGGACTCAGAAGAAACACTTTAACACCTGGAAGTTAAACAGCCTCATGCTCAATAACCAGTGGGTCCGAGATGAAATCAAGGAGGAAATAAAAAGGTTCCTGGAAACAAATGACAATAAAGACACAAACTCTCAGAACTTATGGGACACAGCAAAAGCAGTACTGAGAGGAAAATTTATAGCTTTGCAAGCACACATCAGGAAGGAAGAAGGAGCTTACCTGAGTAGCTTAATGACACAGCTAATAGAACTAGAAAATGCTCAACAAAAGGACCCAAGAATAGGAAGACAGAAGGAAATAACAAAGCTGAGAGCAGAAATCAACGAAGTGGAAACTCAAAAAACAATCCGAAAGATCAACGAAAGCAAAAGTTGGTTCTTTGAAAAAATAAACAAGATTGATAGACCACTGGCAAACCTAACAAAGAAAGAGAGAGAGAGAAACTTGATAACTCGTATCAGGAATGAAAAAGGAGAGATCACTACTGATATGACAGAGATTCAAAGGGTAATCAGAAACTACTTTGAAAAACTCTACGCCACTAAAAATGAGAACCTGGAAGAAATGGATAAATTCTTGGACTCTTATAATCTTCCACAGTTGAAGGAAGAGGATGTAGCATATCTAAACACCCCCATCACCATTGATGAAATTAAAACAGTAATCAAATGTCTGCCGAAAAACAAAAGCCCAGGTCCAGATGGATTCACTAATGAATTCTATCAAACTTTCCAAGAGGAACTACTGCCAATCTTGGCAAGACTCTTTCATGAAATTGAACAAACAGAAACACTTCCAAATAGCTTTTATGAAGCCAACATCACCTTGATACCTAAACCAGACAGAGACGCTACCAAAAAAGAAAATTACAGACCAATATCACTGATGAATGCAGATGCAAAGATCCTCAACAAAATCCTGGCAAATAGGATTCAATGCCTCGTTAAGAAGATCATCCACTACGATCAAGTAGGTTTCATCCCAGGAATGCAAGGCTGGTTTAACATCCATAAATCTATCAAAATAATACACAACATCAATAACAAGAAAAATAAAAACCACATGATCATATCAATAGATGCAGAGAAAGCATTTGATAAGGTCCAACACCCATTCTTGATCAAAACTCTCAGCAAGATGGGAATGGAGGGAACCTTTCTCAATATAGTGAAGGCCATCTACCACAAGCCAGTGGCAAATATTATCCTCAATGGAGAAAAACTGAAAGCCTTCCCTCTAAATTCTGGCACAAGATAAGGCTGTCCTCTCTCACCACTCCTATTCAACATAGCACTGGAAGTACTTGCTATAGCGATTAGGCAAGAAAAGGATATCAAGGGAATCCAGATAGGAAAGGAAGAAGTCAAGCTCTCACTGTTTGCAGATGACATGATACTCTACTTAGAAAACCCTAAAGACTCTATCAAAAAGCTTCTAGAAACAATAGACTCATATAGCAAGGTGGCAGGCTACAAAATTAACACACAAAAATCAATGGCCTTTCTATATACCAATAGTAATAAGGATGAAATGGACATTAAGAAAACAACCCCATTCACAATAGTGCCACACAAACTCAAATATCTTGGAATCAACTTGACTAAATATGTGAAGGACCTATACAAAGAAAACTATAAAACTCTGCTCCAAGAAATAAGAGAGGACACACGGAAATGGAAACACATACCCTGCTCATGGATTGGCAGGATTAACATCATCAAAATGTCAATACTCCCCAAGGCATTATACAGATTTAATGCCATCCCTCTAAAGATACCCATGACATTCTTCAAAGAAGTGGATCAGACACTTTTGAAATTCATTTGGAACAATAAACACCCTCGAATAGCTAAAGCAATCATTGGGAAAAAGAATATGGGAGGAATTACTTTTCCCAACTTTAAACTGTACTACAAAGCAACAGTTATCAAAACAGCATGGTATTGGAATAAGGATAGGTCCTCAGATCAGTGGAATAGGCTTGAATACTCAGAAAATGTTCCCCAGAGATACAACCATCTAATTTTTGATAAAGGAGCAGGAAATCCTAAATGGAGCAGGGAAAGCCTCTTCAACAAGTGGTGTTGGCACAATTGGATAGCCACTTGCAAAAAATTAAACTTAGACCCCCAGCTAACATCATGTACAAAGGTAAAATCCAAATGGATTAAAGACCTTGATATCAGCCCCAAAACCATAAGATATATAGAACAACACATAGGCAAAACACTCCAGGACATTACAGGCATCTTCAAGGAGGAAACTGCACTCTCCAAGCAAGTGAAAGCAGAGATTAACAGATGGGAATATATTAAGCTGAGAAGCTTCTGCACCTCAAAGGAAATAGTGCCCAGGATACAAGAGCCACCCACTGAATGGGAGAAACTATTCACCCAATACCCATCAGATAAGGGGCTAATCTCCAAAATATACAAGGCACTGACAGAACTCTACAAGAAAAAAACATCTAACCCCATCAAAAAATGGGGAGAAGAAATGAACAGACACTTTGACAAAGAAGAAATACGCATGGCCAAAAGACACATGAAAAAATGTTCCACATCACTAATCATCAGGGAGATGCAAATCAAAACAACAATGAGATACCACCTCACACCCCAGAGAATGGCACACATCACAAAGAATGAGAATAAACAGTGTTGGCGGGGATGTGGAGAGAAAGGAACTCTTATCCACTGCTGGTGGGAATGCTGTCTAGTTCAACCTTTATGGAAAGCGATATGGAGATTCCTCCAAAAACTGGAAATCGAGCTCCCATACGATCCAGCTATACCACTCCTAGGAATATACCCTAGGAACACAAAAATACAATACAAAAACCCCTTCCTTACACCTATATTCATTGCAGCTCTATTTACCATAGCAAGACTCTGGAAACAACCAAGATGCCCTTCAACAGACGAATGGCTAAAGAAACTGTGGTACATATACACAATGGAATATTATGCAGCTGTCAGGAGAGATGAAGTCATGAAATTTTCCTATACATGGATGTACATGGAATCTATTATGCTGAGTGAAATAAGTCAGAGAGAGAGAGAAAAACGCAGAATGGTCTCACTCATCTATGGGTTTTAAGAAAAATGAAAGACACCCTTGTAATAATAATTTTCAGACACAAAAGAGAAAAGAGTTGGAAGTTCCAGCTCACCTCAGGAAGCTCACCACAAAGAGTGATGAGTTTAGTTAGAGAAATAACTACATTTTGAACTGTCCTAATATTGAGAATGTCCGAGGGAAATGTAGAGCCTGTTTAGGGTACAGGCAGGGGTTGGGTGGGGAGGAGGGAGATTTGGGACTTGGGTGATGGGAATGTTGCACTGGTGATGGGTGGTGTTCCTTTTATGACTGAAACCCAAACACAATCATGTATGTAATCAAGGTGTTTAAATAAAAAAAATATGCAAAAAAAAAAGATATTAGCAATAAAACTATGTAAGTCCTAAGGGAAAATATGTGTGAAATTTATATAAAAATTGGACGAGGTAAGCCTTTCTAAACAAGATCTGCAAAGCAGAATTCAAAAAGCAAATACATATTAGGTTTGGACTACCTACATATTTTTAATAATTCCAGACTGCTAATACCAACTTAAATAGCTGGCCAACAGCTCTTCTCAGGCCTTGCCTCCCTGATCTCCTGCTATCTTTCTCAGTCTGCCCTTGTTTTTATCTTACCCCTGGGACCCAAGAAGTCACTGTTCCCCAAGGACTGGTCATGCATGAGAAGCTGCCCAAGCTGCAGGCCCCACTCCTCCACCCCCAGACCCATATGATGATGAGGTAATAGGACTTGAAACCCTGCATACATATCATTGTAGGCAGTCTTGGAAGGGCCAGGAGACTTTCTCTGGGAAGACTGGAAGAGAACAGGAATGCTGTTGGCAGGGACTTAGAGGTTTGTCGTGTGTCAGAGGGAGCTAGCTTAAGACTGTGACTGTGATGAGTTCTTAGGTGACAAATTGAGCTCACAAAGGGCATAGCAGCCCTTTTCAGCAGCTGCAGCTGGTCTGCCTGTCCCTCTGTCCTTTCAAGACAGCTTCCTGCAGAAGCAACTTCCAGTTGCTGCTGGCTGCCTTTTGCATGTTGGAGCCCAGCTTCTGCTCCATGCTCCATGCTTGGCAATAATTTTGATTTGGTGCAGCCAGCTGACTTTGCATGCAGCCACGCCCTTTTGCAGTTGTTTTAAGGACTGTCTGAGATGGGGGGCACCATCAGAGGATATGCCTGAGGTGAGAGAAGGGAGAAATAAATTGTCTGGAAGATAGACCACAAACCTGGCTGTTCTTCCCTCAGCAACAGCTACCCTTCTTTCAAATGGAATTCATAGGGAAGCTCTAGTTGTGAAAAGAGGAGATAGCACTGAAGGGCCTGGAATGAAAAAAATGGAAAAAAAAATGGGGGGGCGGAGAGATAGCACAGCGGTAAGGCGTTTGCCTTGCATGCAGAAGGATGGTGCTTCGAATCCCGGTGTCCCATATGGTCCCCCAAGTCTGCTGGGGGCAATTTCTGAGCGCTGCTGGGTGTGTCCCAAATAAATAAATAAATACATAAAATTTTGGCAAACAGTTGAAAAATATATGCAATAAAAGATTAATATTAAAATGAAAGAAACAAACATCAGGAAATGGGCAAAAGATACCATTACTTTTCAAAATAATTATAGATAATAAGCAAAGGAAATCTTTCCCCTTTTTGTAATAAAAAATTAGTTAAAAGGAGAAATGCTTTTTTTTTTTTTTTTTTGCATATTTTTTTTTATTTAAACACCTTGATTACATACATGATTGTGTTTGGGTTTCAGTCATAAAAGGAACACCACCCATCACCAGTGCAACATTCCCATCACCCAAGTCCCAAATCTCCCTCCTCCCCACCCAACCCCTGCCTGTACCCTAAACAGGCTCTACATTTCCCTCGGACATTCTCAATATTAGGACAGTTCAAAATGTAGTTATTTCTCTAACTAAACTCATCACTCTTTGTGGTGAGCTTCCTGAGGTGAGCTGGAACTTCCAACTCTTTTCTCTTTTGTGTCTGAAAATTATTATTACAAGGGTGTCTTTCATTTTTCTTAAAACCCATAGATGAGTGAGACCAGAGAAATGCTTTTTTATTTACTGAGTTAGATATTTGCAAATGTCAATTTTAGTATTGGCCAGGGTCTGAGAAATTAGCACTTAAAATATTGCTGGCAGAGTGTGAATTGATCATTTTTCTGACAATTTGATCATTATTTATGCCAAAGACATTAAAATTCTTTTTTTTTAATTTTAGGGTTTTTTTTGTTTGTTTTTGGGTCACACCCGGCAGCACTCAGGGGTTACTCCTAGTTCTATGCTTAGAAATTGCTCCTGGCAGGCTCGGGGAACCATATGGGGTGCCCGATTCGAACCACCGATCTTCTGCGGGCAAGGCAAACGCCTTACCTCCATGCTATCTCTCCGGCCCCCTAATTTTAGTTCTTTTTTTTAATATAAATTTTTAAGTACCATGATTATAAACATTTTTGTAGTTGGGTTTCAGTTATAAACAGAATACTCCCCTTCAGCAGTGCAATATTCCTACCACCAATGCCCCCCATATCCTCCATTCCTGCCTGTATTTGAGACAGGCATTCTACTTCTCATTCTTTAACATTGCCTTGCTAGCTGTTAAGTGTAGTTATTTCCCTAATAGCGTTCACCTCTCTTTGTGGTGAGCTTCAAAGTGTGAGCTGGTCCTTCAGGTCCTTTCAGCCCTTAACTCTATTGTCTCTGGGCCTTCTTAATGCTATCTATTCAGCAAATATACTTCTATAAATTAGGTCAAAATAATGTTTATAGGTAAGGGTATAACTGAATATGATATGATAGCAAAATTTATTTAATGGTAAGTTCTGATAGCAAAAATTATTTAAATATTCAAAGTAGGTGTCTAATTGCCTAGTAGAAATATATATATATGGTACTTCAAATCATATTGCAAGGGAATATTTGCTTTCATTGAGAAAATTGTAGTTTACAATAGTATTGAACTTATTGATTTCTTTGATTTTATTTTTTGGTTTATGGGCCTCAGCCCCTGGCACTCAAGTTTCACTCCTGGCACTGTGCTCAGGACTCAATCCTGACAGTATGTGGGCACCATATGTGATGGTGGGAATTGAACCAGAATGGTCCAATACAAGACAAGCTCCTTTTCTGTACTGCATTTTCAGTCCCAAAAATCATTATTGCATACTATCAGGGTGTAGAGCAATATTTAAAGATACAAAATTAGGGGCCGGAGTGATAGCATGGAGGTAAGGCATTTGTCTTTCATGCAGAAGGTCATCGGTTCGAATCCCGGCATCCCATATGGTCCCCAGTGCCTGCCAGGAGCAATTTCTGAGCATGAAGCCAGGAGTAACCCCTGAGCACTGCCGGGTGTGACCCAAAAACTACCAATATATATATATATATATATATACAAAATTAAATTTAAGACAAGTTTAAACATTTATTGGACAATATTAACATATAATCCGACATTATAAAACACTATAAATATATCAAGAGAAGATTTAGAGGGTTATTTCTCAAAGGCTAATAGTAGTTATCTTTGATAATTGAGCTGTAGGAAAGCACATCTGTACTTTAGAAATTTTCTAAGACAAGCCTGCACTTTTAGTAATAGGAAAAATGTTTCTTTTATTTTATTTTTTATTTTTATTTTTTTTTTTGGTTTTTGGTTTTTGGTTTTTGGGCCACACCCGGCGGTGCTCAGGGGTTACTCCTGGCTGTCTGCTCAGAAATAGCTCCTGGCAGGCACGGGGGACCATATGGGACACTGGGATTCGAACCAACCACCTTTGGTCCTGGATCGGCTGCTTGCAAGGCAAACGCCGCTGTGCTATCTCTCCGGGCCCATGTTTCATATTTTTTAATAGTACCTTTACTGAATGTATTTTACAAATTTCATCTTCCTATCCCAGTGTTTATTTCTTCCTTGTATAATTTGAGAGTAGAATGGAATTCCAGATTTATTTTAGAGAGCCCAATTACCTCCACACCCCAACTATTATACTCTCTTCTCTAAACTGTTGTTTCTTTTTCTTTTTTCTTTTTTTTTTTTTTTTTGATCCCTTCATAACTGGTAATGTTGACTAAAGGCAAGAAAAGGTGGTCCCTGGGGTCTTGACTCAGCGCAGAGGCTATCCTGCAGGCTTCGTTTTCAAGTTTTCTCCCTCCTCCAATCTCCTGTCATCTGTTAGTTGCACATATGTTCAACTGTTTCCTGTTTTCAGAAACTTTGAGATAACTGGTGAGGATGAGAATCCAATGTCAGAAAATTATATTTGTTTCTTAATAGATTTACTTTTTCTAGAGATACTTGAATAAATTTTGATAGTGTTTGAATTAGGATTGAAAAAAGTCCATTGATCGAGAGCTTATTATGTGCTAGATATTATGCAAAGCACTTTAAAGAACGTATTTTCTTTCATTTTATTGTAAAATCAAAGCTCTTATAGCATATTTACTTTAGGTTAACCATAGGAGTTCAGAGTTAGAAGCTAAAACGATAGCATAGAGGACAAGACATTTGCTTAGCAGGAGGCCAACCTGGATTCAGTCTCCAAACCTATATGGACCCCTGAGGACTGCCAGGTGTTAACTCTGAGCTCAGAGATAGGAGTATCCCCTGAGTACTGTTGGCTGTGACCCCCAAACAAACGAACAACAACAAGAAGATGGGATTAGGAGGCAGATTGAGGTCTATTAGTCACCAACTTTTATATTATGTTATATTGCTTTCAGTAATTCTTGCAGATTATTGTTTTTGCTGAGTAATTCACCATCTGGTAACTATAACAATGGTGTTAATTGGTGCTAATTTTCTGATGATGGCTAGTGACTCTACTTGGGCGTTAAAGTGGAGAGAGCTGTGATTAAGGTGTAAGATATGTGAGGTTAAAGTCAGGACTTTCCCACTTGCTGTGTGTTGATTTTCAATAAGCTACTTAACCTCTATGAGCCTTAATTTCCTCCATTGTAAGATGAGGATAATACCTGTGTCACAAGAACTTTTGAGGGGATTAAGTAAATAACGAAATGTTTTGTAAGTGGAAAGATTTCTTAAATGAAACATCAGTATGAAAATATAAAGATATGACATTCATTGCAGCGTTGTCATTAGAGAAAAAATTTTGTTACTTATAACAGAGGTCAAAAGGTCAGTTAGGCAAGTACTGTCTAAATTTCTGGGAAGTTTTCTGGGTGATTCAAATTCTTGTGTTCATTGTAGATTGTTGTTTAATGATTTGTAATTTGTTGCAAGGGATTGATTGGTTGGTTAGAAAAGAGAGTAAATCGCTGTCTAACGGTACGGCAGATCTAAAGAAACCCAGGAGACAATAATAATCCTATTATTTCACATACTGGCCAGCCTACATCCATGCTCTATGGTTTTGTATAAAATACCTATTTAAAAAAAGTTTGTTGACAAAATCATATTTAGAGAAGAGCAACTTAGGAGACACAAAATCATGACTTGAGAAATGATGGAAGAGAATTGAAAATGTTTAATTCACAAAGAGGAGAAAGATCATAGGACTTTTATAGTCTATTTGTTAGCAAATCTAGCTTCCCAATTATATAATATTTTCCAAGCTTCTCTCATACAAAAATTCTGATTTAGCAGGATGATAGTGGTTCCCAGATCTTGTTTCCTTCCTGCTACTGCCTACATTTACTGGTTGACTCCCTACTCTTGTGCTGAGATCACTCCCTCACATTTGATATTTTCACCTGTGACCCGTTGGAATTATCTGGGGCCTTCCAGTAGCTCTGTAAAGGAGGAAAAGAAACTACAAATAGGTAGTGAAAACTGAAAAGGTCTATGTTTGAATATTTTGGAAGCCTGATAGATTTTAAATTTTAACCTACAATTTCAGGAATGTCAATCAATATTTTCTAGTAATGTTTTACTAAGTTAATAGACTACTACTCTAAAAGACTACAAATTCCTTAAATTCTTTTAAAAATAATATCTTTATTATTATATCACCATATAATATATAATATATTGCATATTAATATTTTAATATTTTATTAATAATATTGATGGTTAATGATAATTAATATTTTAATATATCAAATGATTGTGATATTATATATATTATTATTAGCACCATGTTCATACAAACATGTGTGTTATTGGGTTTCAGTCATAAAAAGTCACCCCCTTCACCAATGTATTTTATAGACAAAATTTACCCTATGGAGTAGTCAAGCAAAACAATTGTTTATTGGAAAAAATGAGATAAAATAAGTAAAACTTAACAATAAAAATCAAGCAGGGCAATATAACCTAATGTTCATTATAGGGCTCTAGATGGAAGAAGCAATTCAGGCCAGAGTATTTGGGGGAAATATTTACCATAGAAAATTTCCTTACCCAAGGAATGTACTGTGGGGCTAATGTAATTGATATTACACATAGAAAAATATGACATAGACAAAGAAGATAGCTGATTTTTGTATGAAGGCCCAAGTAAGTTGTTTAGACATGAAAGGAAGGAGATAGTTTATTAACTGTTGTATACACTTAAAGGAATTAGAGATACTCATTAGGTTTTTCAATTTTAGAGAACAATTTTAGAAGTAACAGTGAAAGTAAGATTGGGAAGATTTTAGGACAGAATCTCATGTGTTCCAACTACCATGGAGGTAATGTGGTAAGGATTTTGGATTTGGAAACATTCTAGAAAATACGGCCATAGTTGTCACTGTCAAGGTAGAACAACCTTGAGAGGCAAACTCGTGGGAAATTGTTATTTGTTTGACAAATTGAAGAAAGGTGTAGAGTGGGATATATTCATAATGAGAGAAAGATACTAAAACATAGTTAGAATAAGATTCAGGAAAAAGATGCACTATTTCTTCTGGAGATAGGAAAACTTTCTTAGATTGAACAATTGAACAATGAACAATTGTTCATCTATGAAATTAAATTTTAACATTGAAGTTGGGATTGGTTTGATCCTTTCCTTGTGTGTAATAAAATGCTTGTTATGAAATAGGATTCCACGTGTGATATCCCTTATTAATATTCCTGTGTCCACTATTTGAATTTTATTGCATTGTACCACCACCAGTGAGTAGAAAAAGAAAAAGAAAGTTTAATCAAATTACTGTACTTGCTTTAGCATTCTTATGTTTAATGATTGTGTTGCTAATCAAGAGCCCTTCTGCTACTTCTGTTTTATTTTATTATCTTATATAATACTTGGAATAAGCTATGCTTTTTTTATTCATCTGCATTTTGATTTTTTTCCCCAGTGGTCATACTAGTTGCAATTTTTCTAAGAAAAGTTGGCTTTATGAGGCTAGAGATTCTCACATTCTACTTCTATGTACTCACTTAAATATATAGTGTTAATGGCAGTTGCATGACTCATAGTCTACATAAGCATAAATTAACACCAGTGCCTCTGTAGTACACCCTCCTCAAGATTGCTCTGGAAGACCACCCAGAAGGTGGAATTTATGCAGACTGCAAAAGCCCATTCAACTTAAGAAACCAAGCAGTACTGACCAAATTACACCTGCATCCTTCAGAACGAACCGGCTACCCATTTGCTCCTGGTGGAGGTTCAAATTGTTGATCCTAAACTATAAAGGGCTTTATGGACTGAATTATAGCTACTTTAAACAACACTTCTTTTTCAAATAGAGTACTTTACACATAGTGAGCACTCCATAAATATTCTTGACCATGACTTAATGAATTTCTTTTGATTTTCCAATTTACGGATAGTCTGCTTGATCTTGAATTGTTGTCTTTCATATTGTTTTTGTTTGGGGGATTGGTGGGATGTAAATTCACTGACCACATAGAATTCATCTTTTGGTTATATTAGTTTCCTGAAGTAATCATAGAATCTAAGGTATTATCATTTGATTAACATTATAGAAATATAACTGTAAATCATTTTAATAAGTTTACCAAGGAAGTGTCATATATATTTTTAACTTGTAACTGTGTCTTGTATAGCATATTTTTACTGGCTTTGTTTTCATCTTGGTATTTTCAACAAAAATAACTTTAGAATTGAAAAGATACTTCACTAAGAATATGTATAGGTGACCGGCAGGCACATTAAAAATTGTCCATTATCATTGATTATCAGGGAAATGTAAATAAAAACAAGAATGAAATATCACTTCCCACTAGTGAGAATGGCCTATATCAAAAACTGGAGAGATAATATAGAGGTTGTGGCACTTGGCATATATGTGATTGGCCCTGGTTTAGTTCCAGGCACCACATATGGTCTTCCAGTTATTATCAGGAGTGATCCTTGAGCACAGAGCTAGGAAGAGCAGCTGGGCACTTTCCATGCATTAAAATGTGTGGCTGTATTGAAAAATATCTAAAATTTATTTATAAAATCTCTTTAGATGCAGGGGTCCTCAAACTTTTTAAACAAGGGGCCAGTTCACTGTCCCCCAGACCATTGGAGGGTCTGACTATAGTAAAAACAAAACTTATGAACAAATTCTTATGCACACTGCATATATCTTATTTTGCAATGAAGAAACAAAACAGATACAAATACAATATGTGGCCCGTGGGCCATAGTTTGAGGACCACTGCTAGAGAGCTCCATTAAGTATTTAGGTTGGTCCTCCTTTCTTTATAATCCCCCTAGACCAGTTCTGAATTTTCTTTCTTAGAGTTTTCTGTAACTGTGAATTTCTGGAAATATCATTGATTTTTAGAAGTGATCTCCTCAGCACAACTTCTTTTAGTCTGTTTCCTAATTACAATCTAGAACAAAAATGTAATTTTCAGTGAAAACAAACTAGTATTATGTGTCAATTTGATGTAGGGCAGTGTAGTCAATTTTACAGCTTCCCTTCCCCCAAAGAGAGCATATGCCAAGTATGTATACAACACAAGTGTGAGACAACCAGGTGAAACTATTGAAATAGTCTCTACCTCAGAGGTACAGAGAGACAAAGAGTCCCTTGATCAGAATTTTATCTTCTGGTGGTCTCTAGCAGTTTTCAAAAGCAGCTGTTCAATGGTTAAAATCCAGGTAAAGCATCTGTCAAAATGTGGTTAAAAAGAGTGAAGGAGAAGACCGAAATTACTTATTTTTTTTGTATTTAAAATGGGTCAAAGTACATAAAAGTCATAGACACTTATTTTCCGCTGATTTTTTGGGGGTTTGGCTTTTATTGGAGACTGTGGTTGCTGAGTGTATAAGGAAATGAAGTGTAGTAGTTTGCTAGGACTTCCATAACAAGAGAACCACAGGCCTGGTGGCTTATGCAACAATTTATTGCCTCACATTTCTATGGGGCAAAAGGCTGAAATCAAAGTGTGAACATATAAAGACTGAAACCAAACTATAATCATGTCAAGGTGCTTAAATAAAGATATTTATTTTTTTAAAAAGAAGAAAGTGTGAACAAGATTGGTTTCTCTTGATGTGTAGATGACTTTCTTCTCCCCATATTCTTCCATGTTATTCCCTCAGTGTGTTTCTCACAAGGTCATGTTGGATTAGGATCCAGCATTCTAGGATCCAAGGATTAGGACCCTTCATTCTAACTTCCTAGTTTAAGTAGCAGAGCTCACGCCTACTGGCTAGTATGTGTGTGACCTTGAGTTCCAGACTCAGAACCACATGTTCCCTCCCAGCCTCTACTGCCCTGACACCACCTTGGTAGGCCTCAAATTCTAAGTGGCACTTATTTGTAGACTAGATCACCAGGCTATGAGACCTGCACTTCTGGGTTGAGAATCACCAAGAAGTGGCTCCAACTGCCGATCCCCCATTCGAAGTTTAATGGAAGTGATTCCTATAAAAATTAAAAAAAATTCCTCGGGGCCGGGAAGGTGACGCTAGAGGTAAGGTGTCTGCCTTACAAGCGCTAGTGTAGGACGGACCGCGGTTCGATCCCCCGGCGTCCCATATGGTCTCCCCAAGCCAGAGCCGATTTCTGAGCTCATAGCCAGGAGTAACCCCTGAGCATCAAACGGGTGTGGCCCAAAAACCAAAAAAAAAAAAAAAAAATTCCTCATTGAAAGTTCTATTCCAAAATAGTCACATTAAGAGAGTCAGAGGGATAGGATGTCATATGAATTTGACATAGTTCACATAAAGGTGTACTCTATACTCTTTAATGCTGTTTTCTTATTATTTTGAATTTGGCCTCAGAAGCTCTAGAGATGTACAACTTTTATTTCCTTTAAATATGAACACATATAAGTAAATAAGTTCTAAGGAAACTTGTAATTGATAAGCTATAAGTCAGGGAATGATATTGGAAATCAAAGAAGGCAGTTATCAAGATGGTCTAGAAAGAAATGGGAGGCAAAATGACTTGAGAATGATCTATTTTGGGCTAGAGAAAAAGTACAGGATAGAGTGTTTGCCTTGTTGAGCTATTCCTATTCTGATTATGGTTCCTGAAGTTAATCCCTGGGTATAGTTGGGTATGGCACCAAAACCACAACCAACAAACAAATAAACTATATGCTTTCAGAAATACCCTATAGTCTGCTCTAGTTCTATAGATGCAGATTTTTATCCCCTTTCACTTTTTCTCTCTTCATTTGCTCCCCTGTTTTCTTTTTCTCCATTCCTTTTTTTTTTTTTTGGTTTTTGGGCCACACCTGGTGACGCTCAGGGGTTACTCCTGGCTATGCTCTCAGAAGTCGCTCCTGGCTTGGGGGACCATATGGGAAACTGGGGGATCGAACCGCAGTCCATCCAAGGCTAGCGCAAGCAAGGCAGGCACCTTACCTCTAGTGCCACCGCCCGGCCCCTTTTTCTCCATTCTTAAGAAAAAATTAGGTATCTTGACTCTCTATAGGGTAGTCTTCGGGGAAATATTTATTTATTTATTTATTTATTTATTTAAATTTTCTCATTTATTAAATTGGTGGGTTTGTTTCTGTTTGTACAGCAGAGCCAATATTATAATTTTATTTCTCATTTTTGTGATGAGGAAGATGGAGCTTATATTTAAATAACTAGTTTTAGATTTTAAACTAGAATACAGGTATCACCATCATCAGCATCATCATTATTATAATTAGAGACACTGCAGTTCTGGAATTACTAGCAATTTGCAATCCTGGAATTACTCCTGGTGGGCTTGGGGACCAAACAGGATATTTGGGATTGAACCCAGCTAAATGCATGCAAGGCAAGCACCCTATGTACTGTACTATTTCTTAGTTGTCAAGGTCTCAAGATTCTTTTATTTAGACTTTATTTGTATTTTAGGAACAAACACAATTTCCTTTCTATATTGTACAATTAGACTGCTCATATAATTTTCTGCTTACTTTCCCACTTAAATTTTTCTAGATTAGTTATTATTGCTCTCATTTTTTCTACACATTTTTGACCCCTATATTAAAAGTATAACCCAATTTAGATCTCACTCAGAGTCATATATTGTTACCTCTATACTCCTGGATTTTTTTTTTTGGCTGCACCTAATGGTATCCAAGGCTTATTCCTTATTAATAATTATAATGAAACAGCAACACAGCTAACTGTCCCGGAAAGTCAGATAAATTTAAATATCTTTTTTTTGTTGTTTGTTTGTTTTTGTTTTTGTTGTTTTTGTTTTGGGACTGGCTCAGGGGATTACTCCTGGCATAGGGATCCATGCATTGAAATATGCAACAATCTCAACATGCCTTCTTTTTTTGTTTTGGTTTTTTTTGTTTGTTTATTTTTTGGGCCACACCCGTTTGATGCTCAGGGGTTACTCCTGGCTAAGCGTTCAGAAATTGCCCCTGGCTTGGGGAAACCATATGGGACGCCGGGGGATCGAACCACGGTCCTTCCTTGGCTAGCGCTTGCAAGGCAGACACCTTACCTCTAGTGCCACCTCGCCGGCCCCTGGCTACAACCTCTTAAGTTAATTTTATAACTCACTAATATGGTGATTTGTGACCCAAGTTTGGAAGCCTTTGTTCTAATTGTTAGGGTGGTGATCAGATGAATTTTTGTATTTACCTAGCCGCTGATTAAATAATAGCATTGAACAGGGGTTACTGCATATGAAAAAAATGATTTTCTAGTACAGGAGAGGGACAGAAATGAAAATGGGGGTTAAAGAGCTCACCTTGTGACCAATCCTGCTGGCCCCTTCTATGGTCTCCCAAGCACTACCAGAAGTGCTCCCTGAGTACAGAACCAGGACTAAACCATGAGCACCACTGGAAGTATCTCCTCTCCTCCACAAAATAATACAAACAAACACAAAAGGTTTGTACCTGAAATAAGAATCAGGGGCACCAAAGAGGAGAATACTGTTTTTTTTTTGGGGGGGTGGGGGCAGGGCTTGAGGAAAGCACGGATTGAATCACAGTGGTAGCTATTGAGAATCATAATGACTCTAGATATTTACATTCGTAGCTTTTGATTTTGTATAAGCATCAGGTGAAACCTTACTTGGGAGTTAACAGATGAAGTTACCGGCACTTTTACTTCTCCTTTCCATTTTCCCCTACCTCCCTCCTGCTTTGGATGACTTCTCTTGAAGCTAATTTAGGTTTAAAAAAGAAAGCCACTGCTTCCCAGTATGCTTTGGTACCCTGGCATAGTTTCAAAGAAATTTCTTTTCCCACTTAGTTAAAACTTCATTTCCCCAGGAAAAAAAAATCTTCCTTGTCAACGTAGCATCCTTTAACAGGACTCCTGCTGGTAGCTTCTCGTATCTTGCTGGGGCAGCTGTGAACATATATACTATTGATTGTTAGTGTGTGATATAAATTCGGCTGGAGCACGGCCACTAATTGGTTTGAGAGCTAGATAGAGACAATGCTGTCTTATAGTAAGTAGCCTGTGTAGATAGGCCTAGTCATAAGGTTAATTCTGCTCGACAGCACAGCAGCAGCATCTTGAGAGCAATTACCCAGCAGAAGTTTTCCCACAGTTGAACTGAGGGCTTCAAAGGCTTCTGAATTTACAACCAGTATTAACCTATATCTGAGACATAATGTTCCCACCAGGGCTTGGATTTTTTTTCCCCCTTATTATGAAATGTATGGGGTTACTAGGATCATTTGCTCTGTGAAAAATTACTTGGTGCTGAATCATTGAAAATCTTGACTATTGTGGTAAAGAGGCTCCTTTAAAAATTAGGTTTTTATGGCTATATATTATCAAAGCAGATTAACCTGTAGAGATTGGGTGCTTTATTTCATTTTATTTTCTTGTAAAATGTAGGTGTCATGATTTACAAAGTTGCTGACATCAGTTTCAGCGCGCTATGTCCCAACTCCAGGTCCATCACCACCAATGTTCACATCCTTTCACCACTGTCCCCAGGTTCCCTCCCTCTGCCCACTCTGTTTCTTTGCCAGACATATTTTTAAGGTTCATCGTTATAGCCTGGGTCCTTTGCTTACAGTAGTGTTTGGATGCTTTTAAAAAACAGATCTTCCTTTTTCCTAAAGCAAGCTACAAGCAGTTAATATATTGTCTACCCTGTGCTATTTATATGGACAATTGTTTGGAGGAAAGAGGGCAATGCAAGCATTTAAATGTTAAACATGTATTTGCACTTGCAAAAGCTGTTTGCTTGTTGACCAATGAACTGAAATTTGTAGTTATTTTATCTTTTGTCTCCCCAATAAAAATGACATTCCTTACAGGTATATTTCATGTTATAAAATTTTTTCCTTTCTCTTTGCAGGTCAGAAACCAAATTTGACTCCGGTTCAGGTATGTTTACATTAATAATGTCATTCTGCATATTTTATTTATGTTATCCTCCGATGAGTAATTACTCACATCAAGAACCATTTTGATTTTAAACAGACTAGGCAGTTTCTCTTCAAAACATGAAGTCGAACAATTGGCTTCTTGGAATCTTAACTTGAGATGTTCAACTTTGGGGATTCTTGTTAGTTCTGCAATAAGCATTAAGAACTGCAGTTTCACTTTTAAAAAGTGGAGGTGGGTTGTACATATCCATTGCTCAAAATTTATTTTCTCTGTGGACAAAACATTCTGAATAATTTTAAAATGCTCTTTAAATGATATGCCATCAAATATGGGTAATAGATAACATCCAATCCAGCCCCCCCCCAAAAGCCAATAGAATGAAAATTTTCTGTTTTTATTAGTTATTAAAAGACTTGTTTTGTGTGAAGGAATAGAAATATTTTGTTTTTGTTTTGGGGTCACACCGGTGACACTCAGGGGTTACTCCTGGCTATGCACTCAGCAATCTCTCCTGACTTGGGAAACCATATGGGACACCGGGGATCAAAGGAAGGTCTGTCCTAGGTCAGCTGCATGCAAGGCAAACACACTACTGCTGTTATCACTCCAGCCCCAAGGAATAGAAAATTAAGATCATCTTAAGTCATTATTTTGCATCTATCAAGTCAAAATTTACATTCTCACCAACAGTGGCATATCAGCCTCCTTAGAGATTTTCTGCTCATTAAGCAATTATGTTGCTGCCAAGTCATTTGTAGGTTTGACTGTCTTTATGACAATTGTTTAAATTTTAGTGCTTCAAATTTTTTTATAAAATTTACAATTAAAGCACAAAAAAATAGCTTCATATTCAGTATACAGAAAGGTGTTACCTCCTTTGATAAACTAAAAAAATAGCTTTCAATTCCAGGAGAAAATAGTTTGCATAAAAACATATACTTTGGGTGTTGGAGCAATAGCACAGAGGGTAAGGTGTTCGCCTTGCACGTAGCTGACTGGTTCGATCCCCCGGCATCCCAAATGTTCCGTCAAGACTTCCAAGAGTAATCAATCCCTAAGTGTCACCAGGTATGGCCCTAAAACAAAAACAACCCCCCACCCCCCAAAAAAACCCACAAAAAACAAAACCATATAACTTATCTAATTTAAATGTAACATTCTTAATTTGGTTTGCTTGTCATTATGTTTTAACTAAACTATTCTTATTTATTATATTCACAAAAAATCAAGAACAATGAATTCTTTATGAAAATGGTGTTAAGCCACCAGTATGTTTTTCTTTCTTCAAAATTTTTTCTTTCATTTATTATATCTGTTTATTAATTTGCCCAAATTGGTAAGACATTTACAATTAGTATATTTCACAGTTTTGCCAAATTTTAAACCTGGTTCCAAAAATATTTTCAGATGTGACATAACACATTTCTGGCTTACAGTATTGACTATATGGAGATGATTTGGTGGGATTGTGAACTATTTAAGTCCTTTGCTAATTCACAGAAGATGATTCAAAATAGGTGTTATGTTTTTTACCTCATTCTAATAAATTTTTGAGTATAATAAAAAATAAATGAATATAATTGATGCAGAAAGGCTTAATGCAGGCAAATGAATACTTTAAAAAATCATTATTAGTCACCAAATATTTATGAAGATATTTCTTTTTTTATGACCTAATTTAGTTCCCTAATCATCATTGTAGACCAGGGGTCCTCAAACTTTTTAAACAGGGGGCCAGTTCACTGTCCTTCAGACCATTGGAGGGTCTGACTATAGTAAAAACAAAACTTATGAACGAATTCTTATGCACACTACATATATCTTATCTTGCAATGAAGAAACAAAACAGATACAAATACAATATGTGGCCCACGGGCCATAGTTTGAGGACCACTGGTGTAGACACTGGCTTAGGGTATAGTATCTGGAATATACATTTTTTCTTTTTTTTTTTTTTTTGGTTTTTGGGCCACACCCGTTGTTGCTCAGGGGTTACTCCTGGCTGTCTGCTCAGAAATAGCTCCTGGCAGGCACAGGGGACCATATGGGACACCGGGATTCAAACCAACCACCTTTGGTCCTGGATTGGCTGCTTGCAGGGCAAACACCGCTGTGCTATCTCTCCGGGCCCAGTATCTGGAATATACATTTTAAGACGAAAAAAGTCTATTAAGTTCATGCAAAATCTAGAAATAGTGCAGAAAGTTGAAATGTTAGGCAGCTGATGTCGAGTAGAAAATTTATATCAAATGTTCAAATCCAAATGAAAATGTTCTATTCAAGTACTATACTGATGGTTAGTATTTATCGTGGAAATAATTAAACCATCTGTACAAACACACATCTTTTACTCCTATAACTGAAGATTTTGTCCATGTTCCTTTTTAAAAGTGTTTTTAAAAATTGTCTATCACAGATGATTGAGTTCTATATATTGAAAAAGTTTTTAGTGACTGCCAATTCAAACTTTATTATTTGAACTTCTAGTTAATGTGAATATTAGATGGTTTCAAAATATAAAGCAGGTGATTAGTTTACAATTAAATGAGAGAATGATGACAAAGGATGCTAGAAATTTATTCATTAGCATGCTATATCAATCAAATTTTGGTCAGAAATAAGATAGCATATTGGAATAATTAAATATGATTTAAATGGGTTCCGATTTTCTATTCTTCATCAAATACAGAAAGTAAGTTAGCTCTGTGTTATGTTGTATATAGATTTAACAGTGTATCTGACAAGGTAAGATTTTTAAATAAAGGGAGGTGCCAATCTAGTGAGAAAAAAAACTTTAAAAATAAATAATCTGGTCACTGACCAGCCATAAGTGAAAAAATTTCAAAGTAGGCTTATATATTTTTTTAAAGAAAGTACCAAGTTATGCAGAGTTTATTGCATATGTGCAGTTTGTTTAAATAAATTTTAGTCTGTGGGGTGAGACCCAAGAGGAAGGAAGAAAAGTTTTCACTGTCAGAACATGGTATATATCAGTTATTGAATAGATACCAAAATGCAAACACTAAGAAGTGATTTACATTTTTTTCAATCCTTATACCCTTTTCCCTCTTACTTGTAAAAAGTAAGTCCACAACCTTTCTGTATATTTTACAAAGCTTAAAATACTTTTTATAGAGGTCATATCCAGCAGTGACTGGGTGGCCCAGAGACCATTCACAGCAGTGCTAAACCTTGGAATGGGGGCCCAATGATTCTCTGTTTTTGTTTGTTTAAGGACCATACCTGGAGATGCTCAGAAATTACTCCTGGTGATGCTTGGTGGATCATAAGGGATGCTGGGGATTAAATCTGGGTTAGCCATGTGCAAGACAAACACCCTACCCACTGTACTATCTATCTTTCTCCATGATTCACTGTCCTGGCTGACTTTGATATTTGATGAAGGGTGGTGCCTGAGGGTGACATAATTTTTAAAACCTGAAAAATTTAAGATTATTTTGGCTTATTATAGAAAGTCAGTTAATTCCTTGAGGTTTCATGTAACTCAGAAATTAAGGTCACATATACATTTTTATGAAAAGGATCCATAAATAATGCAGCCTAGCTATACCTACATTGAGTCCAGACATTGTAGGTTGTTTTGATGAAATTTAAACCTTCAACCCAGACTCCAGAGATGCCATATTAATTCTGATCTGAAAACTTAAGGAATTTTCTACATCCCAGAATAATATGTTTAATTGACTAGAGCCAGAGAGATACTTCACAGGGCTGGCATGCCTGCTTGGCATGTAGGAATCCCAGGTTCCATCCCAAGAACTCTATGAACTTGATTCACTATGCAAACCCCAAGCATGGCAATACTCATGTGGCTGAAAAAGAAAGCAAACTAAGCCAAAAAAATTTAATTTGATTAAAACTGTCTCTGAGCTGTGTCTTTTTTTTTGTACTGAATTATGGAAAGATCAAATTTCTTTTCTGTTGGTTTATATAACTCAATCACCAAAGTTTTTCACTCTACCAATTGAGAACAACCAACCTATCATCTTTCTAAAAGGTATTTGATAGTTTTATAGTGTCTTTTCTAATACTTTTTTTTTGGTTGATGTATGGATGTTCCTTACATGTGCGGTTGGTGATTTTAGTAATAGAGTGAAACAGACTTCTTTCTAAGTAGCAAGAATTTGTGCTCTTCTCTGCACCTTTCAGAAAGGGAAGCTTGTTGATGTCGGAGGAAGCAAAGCATTGAGTTTAATGTAGTGATTAAACATGAAAGCCATATATCAAATCACAGGAGAAATGTGCTTTTGGAAGAGATAGAGAACTGCGGAACATATTGCAGGATAGGCTATGTAAACAGAGCCCTGGAGGTCAGTGTGGGGATGCAAACCAATTAAAGAAAACTTACTGGCTTTGCTCTCTATCATGTGGATGGGGAGGATCACAACTTAGCATGCAGAGGACTGAAGTATAAATTTTGCTTGATTAAGCTGGCCCTTTTATTAAATCATTCAATTAGTACCAGGGTTCTTTTTTTAACCAAGGTGTCCAAGAAAGTTTATATATATATATTTATAATATCTCATATACATCAACAAAGGCATGAGTGATGAGTAGAATAGAAGAGAAGGAAAGATCAGGATTGACTTGAGGCAAATTTAAAGAATATGCATGTCTTGATAACAACCCTTTTGGAAAAGCAGAACTTCTGCAGAAAAACTGGGGAAAATGATTTTCTCTATTCTAGATTTCTAAGTTTAAAAATGTATATATTGGAATTTACAGTTACTGTTTTGAAGTTTATGCTTTTCTGACCAAAAAGAATCTAAAATCTAACTTAAGAATGACATGTTAGGGGCTGGAGCAGTGGCGCAAGTGGTAAGACATCGTCTGCCTTGCCCTTGCTAGCTTAGGACAGACTGCAGTTCGATCCCCTGGTGTCTCATATGGTCCCCCAAGCCAGGAGCAATTTCTGAGTGCATAGCCAAGAGTAACCCCTTAGCATCACCGGGTGTGGCCCAAAGACAAAACAAAACAAAAATATAAAGACATGTTAAATACTCTAGAGTCTAATTCTGTGGTTCAACCTTTTCAGGCAATGTTTGAGTGAGAAAATAAAATACCAACTTAAATGGTATACTTTCATGGTCTGTAAGCATTCAAAAAAAAAGATTGTTTTTTAATCTGTCTGTACAGTCATGTTGGCTGAGAAAGTGAATAAGCTTATGTGTAGTGCTTGTCGATTCTGTGTTGCTTGGACTAGCTATACTGAGGAAATGGGCTCCTAGAACATAGCTACTCAAAGGTATAAGATTTCATGAAAGCAAATTACAGGGGATTAAGAAACCTAATGAGCACAGCTAAATGTAGAGTGTGGAGGAGGGAACTTACTATTAAGTAAAAACTAAGAGTGTAGGAGGTTAGGAGATCCTGCTAATAAAAGGCAAAATACTATCTCAAAGGGGGAAAAACACAACCCTCCAAGAAACAAAAACAACTAGTGTTGCTTTTAAGGTTTGCATCAGGGAGTCTGCATCAGGGTAAGGAAATCAAAGAATATAATCAGATAAAACTTGAGACATAAACAAGGGCAGTGGAAAATAGAATGAACTGTTCATTGTACTAAATTGAAGGGAAGTGTGGAATTGGAATAGAATAGAATTAGAATTTTGAAAGTTTATTAACAACTGAGACAATTTGTCTAGATGTTTCTCAAATATTTGTATGGAGCAGATTTCAGATTTTTCAAATAGGAGATATGTTGACTTTTTTTTTAAAGCCAATGAATTTTGTCATTTAAATTTTTTTATTATTTTTAAGGTTCTCATAACAATGGAGATAGAAATAAAATACCTATATGTAATAATATCAAACGTTTTAAAAGCCATTTGTTGGTAGATGTTCATTGGAGAAAATACTGACTATTTAGCTACCATTCATGCATTATTTATTAGGTAACTGCATTGCCAGATGCTGAGTTAGAGCAGTGAAATAGGGTGGATGCAATTCCTCCTCTCTTGGAATCTCACAGCTAATCAGTCCATTCACATTTATGTGGATTTCTTTGCATATTTAGCTGCAAAGCACTAAGCAAGTTATATTTAGATTCAGTTAGTTTTAAATAACCTATGATATTTAAGTATAAACTAATATATTTTTGGTCTCAAATTTCCCCTCTATTTTTAAAAAACTTTATTTAAAATGTTTTCTGTTTTCAACTTTGACTTTTTTTCGGCTTCTCCCATTTGATGCGCAGGGGTTACTCCTGGCTAAGTGCTCAGAAATTGCCCCTGGCTTGGGGGGACCATATGGGACGCTGGGGGATCGAACCTGAGTCCTTCCTTGGCTAGCGCTTGTAAGGCAGACACCTTACCTCTAGAGCCACCTCACCAGCCCCTCAACTTTGACTTTTAAGAGAATAGCCTTAGGATACCAATGAATAATGGATAACTCTCTATAGCTTTAAATAAGGAGTGACATTTCACATTTAATTAGCATTAATAGAGATTGACTTAGAACACTGACATATTTATGAATCTGAATTCAGCTACTTCACTAAATATGTATATAATGAATATATATATAATGGAAATTGTTCATCAAAGACCTAAAATATCAGGGATATTTTCTCTGACGGCCTTACAAGATTTTGCACTGTGCAGAAGTGAGATAAAGGGATGTAGTCTATCTCCTTTTATAAACTAAGAAGACAAGAAAGCAGAAAGGTCTAGTGTCTGTAGAGGTTTGGGATCTGATTGAGCTAAATGAACTCTTCCTTACTTCTGAAAATTTTCAGTTGGTCTTACTGGATTTTATGTGTATCATTAATCTGTATTTCTTACATTTTGTAGTTCACTCATTATTTAAGAATTATAATATTGCATGTTATTTTTATTACTAAATCTTTAATTAACTCCTAGAGTTCTTGTTATATTTTTAATAATTTTAATTTTTTTGGAACACGATTATTTGGGAAATTTTTAATTTTCAAATTTTCTTTCTTTTTTTTTTTTTTTTGTTTGTTTTTGGGCCATACCTGGCGGTGCTCAAGGGTTATTCCTGGCTTTCTGCTCAGACATAGCTCCTGGCAGGCATGGGATACCATATGGAATGCTGGGATTTAAACCAACCACCGTAGGTCCTGGATCAGCTGCCTGCAAGGCAAACACCGCTGTGCTATCTCTCTGGCCCAATTTCCAAATTTTCTACTTCTTTGTATTTCTGGCAGTAAATTTCAGTTTCAATTCTTAATAGTCAAAGAATATGGCCTTCCCACATTTTATCAAATCTATTATTATTGTTTATAATAATGGGTTTATTTTTTTCTTTGGTTTTAAACCATACCTGGCAGTGCTCAGGGCCCACTCCTTGCTCTTCACTCAGGGATCACTTCTAGTAGCGGTACTTGAGGGAACATATATGGTGCTGGGGTAGAACCCAGGTAGGCCATATGCAAGATTTTACCTGCTGTATTATTTCACTAGCACCTAGTATTAAAGTTTATAACATTTTGTGACTTCTATGGGTTATTTAAAATTTTTATATTTTATGTACTAGAAAGGATTTTGATGAACATTTATTAATTTCTCTTAATTTATTGGTTTCTAATTTTTCTAAGGACTTTGAAAGATGTGATATTCTGTCTCTAAAACCAACCAGCCAAAAAATCAACAGTGGTAGGCAGTTGTTCTGAGTCTGAGCTACTCCTAGGCCCTCATTAAAAATAAAATATAGGGGCCAGAGCAATAGCAAAGCGGTAGGGCGTTTGCCTTGCATGCTGCCAACCCAGGACCAACTCCAGTTTGATTCCCGCTAACCCATATGGCCCCCCGAGCCTGCCAGGAGTGATTTCTGAGTGCAGAGCTAGGAGTAACCCCTGAGCATTGCTGTGTGTGACCCAAAAACAACAAACTGGTATTGACAAAGCAGGTAGACTGTGACTTGCAATATTGTTACTGAAGGAGTATCATGTATATCATTTTACTTTCTTTTAGTTTAAAATTTGGAAAAGTGATGCCTCCCATCTTCTTCCCAAGGATCACTTTAGCTGTTTTTGGAGGTTTCTTGCTCCATAAAAATTTCAGAAGTGTTTGATCTATTTTTTGGAAATATGTTATAAATACCCTTATAAGGATTGCATTAAATCTGTACAGTGTCTTTTGGGAGTATTGTTATTTTAATGATATTAATCCTCCCAATCCATGAGCAAGGGATTTAAGTGCTTATTTTAGTCATTGAACATATCAAATTTTTCTTTATTAATGTCTTTATTTATTACAATTTAATTACAAACATAATTATAGTTGGGTTTCAGTCATATAAAGAACACCCCCCTTCACCAGTGTGACATTCCCATCACCAATGCCCCAAATCTCCCACTTCCCTACCCCCACCTGTATTTGAGACAGGCTTTCTACTTCCCTCATTCATTCACATGAACATATCAAAATTTAAATTATTAGTGAAGGAGTATTAAGACATAGAAAAATTCAAAATATAATTCAAAATATAGAACAGCTCCATTAGTCTAGAACTTAGCTTTTGCAACTGTGTATTGTAGTTTCATAACTGTAAGTGGGACACACAAAAATTGAGTAAAAATATAAATTAAAATATAGAGCATTTCCTTTACTCTAGAACTTAGTTTCTTATCCTATGGATTGTAGTCTCATGACTGTATGTGCAGATCCCCCCAAATTGGCAACCATATTAGTTGATCTCAGTTTCTGGAAGTGCTTATCTACATTGCATTTCTCTGGCAAAAGGGGGAGGGTGTCACAGGTGAAAAAAAGGCAGGGGTGAATTTTGCTTTATAATATTCCCTCAATTTTTCTTTATTTGATTCTCCTCTCTTAGAATTTACTACACTGACTTATCGCCATTGGTTAGATTTCCTCCTTGAACATCCTATAAAATAAAATCTTATGATATATACTTTTTGTATGTAGTTATCTTTCCCTTTATTTTATGTATTTGGTGTTTATTCATATTTTTTGTTGATACCAGTAGTGTTTGATGTGAACTGTAAGTGACTATGGATATTTTGGTATAGGTCTGGCTACCATCTATGCACTTGTTTACTTGGGAGTCTCTCTTTTTTTTGTAATTATTAATTGCCTTATCTAAGCACTGTGGTTACGAAATTGTTCATTGTTGGATTTCAGTCTTAGAATGTACACCATCTTGCACCAGTGCACCCTTCCTGCCACCAATGTCTCCCGTTCTCTCGTTTCCCTTCTACTCTCCAGCCCCCAC
Source organism: Suncus etruscus (assembly GCF_024139225.1). Classification (NCBI taxonomy): domain Eukaryota; kingdom Metazoa; phylum Chordata; class Mammalia; order Eulipotyphla; family Soricidae; genus Suncus; species Suncus etruscus. Next base: position 94,512,654 of record NC_064858.1, read on the forward strand.
CCATCTATCTCTAGGGCAGGCAATTTGCTTCTCTCTCTCTCTCTCTCTCTCTCTCTCTCTCTCTCTCTCTCTCTCTCTCTCACTCACTCTCTCTCACTCTCTCTCTCCCCTCTCCCTCTTTCTATCTGTTTCCTTCCTTTCTCCCCTTTCAGCACTGAGTTCTTGTCCAGAGTGATCAGTTCCATCTATCATTGTCCTTGTAAACCCTTCTCTAACTGCACTCATAGCACTTTGTGTCGAACTTCCTACCCTGGGCTGGATGGACCTCCTGACTCTATCTCCATTGTCTCTGGATACTATTGTTTGTTTTTCCTATATCTCCCAAATGAGGGAGATTATTCTATGTCTATCCTTTTACCTCTGGCTCATTTTCTAATATTTTCAGGTTCAGAATATTGTTAATGCATTGAGTAAGCCAGATATTTTGTTTGTTTTGTTCTGGACCTTTTCACATTTCCATACTTGGGGTAACTCCTATTGATGCTCAGAGCACCATGCATTGCTGGGTTGTTGAATCTGGGCTTCCATCTTGTAAAGCATGATCTTCAGTCATTCGAACTATCTCCCCAATTTTGAGCCAGTTTTTTTTTTTAACCTTAACCAGTGTGTATGTAGAATGTTTGTTCTGCTTAAGACATGATACAGTATCAAAAGTGAAAAATATACATGTGATAAGAGTAAGTATACCAACTTGCCTAAACTGGGAAGGTTTTGTTAATTAGTAATGATATAATTGATAGTCTACTTATAGATTAGATGTTAAATAATTTGGACTGTATAGATAATTATAATAGCTATAATTACCATCAATTTTTTGCTACTATGAGAAAAATATTATACAACATGACCTTTGTTTTCTGGTGTGTTTAATCTGTATGGATCATACATTATTACTATTCACATTTTATAAGGTACAGTAGGTTGAATATTTTGAGAAGAATTGTATTTAAAGTGGAGAAATTGGGATTTAATCCTAAATAGCCTGATTCTGCAGCCTGTAGTCTCACTATAACTTTTAAAAACCTGCACTATGAGTTGATATGAAAAAATACTTAAAGTTTATATTCATGCATTCTATTCCAATATAGCATACTTGTTATCTGATAGTTCTACTCTCACACACCTACTTTCTCACCCTACTTTCACACATCCTACTCTCAGATATCCAGCAAAGTTATTTGAAATTTAATGGAAAGAAATTACAGAGGAGTAATTTACCTGTCTGGAGAATTGTTCTGTTTTGTACTAGTGCTTTATTATTTTATTTGTTTATTTATTTGTTTGTTTATTTATTTAATTTTTGGGCCACCCTGGTGATTCTAGGAATTACTCCTGGCACTTCATCCCAGAATCACTTGTGGTGGTACTCCGGAGAACATATGGAATGCTGGGGTTTAAACTGGGTTTGACCATACCAAAGCAAACTCCCTACCTGTTGTACTATCTCTTTGGCCCCACTGATGTCTGGCTTTATTTATTTGTTTATGTATTTATTTATTTAAATTTGGTCACACCTGGCAGCGCTCATGGGTTACTCTTGGCTCTGCACTCAGAAATTACTCCTGGCAGGCTTGGAGAACCATATGGGATGCCGGGAATTGAACCTGGATCCTTTCTAGGTCAGAAGCATGCAAGGCAAATACCCTACCACTGTGCTATTGCTCTGGCCCCCCAAGATTCTTTTTTTTTTTTTTTTTTTTTGGTTTTTGGGTCTCACCCGGCAGTGCTCAGGAGTTACTCCTGGCTCCATGCTCAGAAGTCGCTCCTGGCGAGCACGGGGGACCATATGGGACGCCGGGATTCGAACCAATGACCTTTTGCATGAGAGGCAAACGCCTTACCTCCATGCTATCTCTCCGGCCCCACCCCCAAGATTCTTATTGTAGTTCACAGTTAATATAATTCTACTCATATGGCTCACAGTATTTTTAATAGGAAGTGAAGGCACTTACAATATATTGGTAGATTTCTAAAAAATGACTAAAATTATTTGAATCTCATATATATATATATATATATATATATATTTAAGTTCACTAAAAGACTAGAGACTATCAAGCAAAACTTTACATTTGTTTTATTTTTACTCTTATCTAGGGTTTTCGGGCCATACCCATTTGATGTTCAGGGGTTACTCCTGGCTAAGCGCTCAGAAATTGCCCCTGGCTGGGGGGGACCTCATGGGACGCCCGGGATCTAGCCATGGTCCTTCCTTGGCTAGCGCTTGCAAGGCAGACACCTTACCTCTAGCGCCACTTCGTCGGCCCCTTTTTATTATTTTTATTTTGTTTTCTTTGTCAGTGGTACCAGATCATTGCAGTTATCAAAAAATTTTATTTATTAATATTTTGGGGTTTTATTTGGGCAAGTGACACATGATAGTACTCAGGATTCACTCCTGGCTATTTGTTGGCTATTTGTTCAGGCCTCACTCCTGGAAGGCTCAGAGGACCATATGAGGTGCCAGGGATTGAACCCAGGTTGAAAGTGTACAGGACAAACACCCTACCTACTGTATTATCAGTCTAGCTCCTGCAGTTACTTTTTACATTTCTCTTCTAAAATTCCCTTTTGAAAGTAATTGGATTAATTCTTTTTTTCTATCTTGTAACTGGTTCATAAGGAATTAATTTTTTTATTTTAAGATACTTCACATTTGTCCAATGACAGTCTTTTAAGACGTCACGTCTTTTTTATAACTTGGAAGAAACTTACTTTCCTACTAATAAACTATAGTACTTTTTCTGCGATAGTACCTTTCTATTGTTTTACTGGCTAGAGTAGTATATTTTTGGTGATAATTTTTCTAAGAGACATTTGCCATTTCATATTGTTATTAAAAATATATCAGGACATAAGCCACAGACCTCACAGTTAACAAAGAGATGGAAACTTTATATTTTTTATTTGTATTCCTCACTAACCCTCACTGGGATGATTTTATATAGAATGATCAGAAACAGGAAAACTATAGTTTTAGAAAAACTGGTTTTGTTTTATATATGTAGGTTGAGGCATTCCCTCTTAGTGCTCAGGGATTGCTCCTAGCTCTGTGCTCAGGGATAATTTTTGGTAGCGCTGAGGGAATTGAATTATATGTAGTGCTAAGGATTGAACTAGGGTTAGCCATGAGTGTAAGGCATATATTTTACCCCTCTACTATCTCTTCATATCTAGAAGATATTTTATTATATTTAAAAAACTTATTCAGGTGCTCTGGTAAAATGACATGAATAGAGACTGAGAAAGATTAAAATATCTTCACATTATGTTTTTAATAAATGCTATCTTAAATTTCTGCTCTAAAATCATTTATAACCGGTAAAATATTACAGGAAAATATGTCACTCATAATCTACTAAAGTTGTATTTTTCTTATCAAATTATGCCTGCCTTCATTCTTTAAATAAAACAGTATAAATTAAAAAGGAATTCAACCAAAATATTGCTTTTGTGCTAATCATAAATATATTCATTCAAAGTGTGAATATTTCTTAGATTCTATAAAAGAGCTAAGGTTATTGTTTTCAATTAGGTGAGTTAATATTTCAGTCAATATGTATAGTCTTTTTCAACTAGGATAATATTCATCACTTGGAAGTAGACCATCTTGAAAATTTTAACCTTAAACTTTTACTGTATATATAAATAGGTAACAAGTATAACTATTAATGTTGGAAGTTTGCCCATTGATTCTACTTGCTCTCTCCCCCTTTTTTTTTTTTGGCCAGAGATAATGATGTGTATTTAGTCTCTGCCATATTTACCTAGAGGAAGTCTCTTTTAATCCCTCATTTTTCTCCTGCATTGGGGTTATATGTAAATATACATAACATGGCAAGTGGAATAAAGTCTGTTTTGTCTAAAGATACCACGCATCTTAAACAAATAATATCAGTCTGCCTTTGAAAGCATAGTGATAAGAGTTTTGTTTGGTGGGAGGAGGAACATAGATAAGACCAAAGCAGAAATATATTGCAAATTATTAAAACTGGTATTAAATTCCATTAAAAATTGAATAAATGTTCCTGATGGAACGTTCTTAAGGCAATAGCCCTTCTGTGCGCTGTACTTTTCCCAGAACTTTTATTTCCAATTATTACTGGCATACCGTTCTTATGAAAACATCTGTTGATTTCAGACAGAAATCTGAAGCTAGTCTTTAATCAGCTATCTTATAGTACATTTTTTAAACAGACATGGAGAAAAAATGATAATCTTAGCTTTTGGAAAGGGATTTTTACTTTACTTGAATTATTTCTAATTCTGAAACCCTGCAATTTGGAACAAAGTAACTTTAATAACTCCCTATGCTATGAACTCTTTGGTGATGGGGCCCTGTTTAATTCTTCTATGATATTTACTACTACATATGTATCCAATTAAGGGTAACAGGTAGCGAAGGACTTGACCATCAAAATTAATTAAAATTTAATTGTTTATGTTGTCTCATATAACTTATAAAATGAATATACTGTATTTTCTTGCCATCTTGCCTTTTTATGTTTGTTGTCCTATTTTATTTTTCACTTTGGATTAGTTACATTTTACCTCTTTTAAAAAACTTGTAGTCACAAAATAAAAAATTATTTCCACTTATATATAGCTCAAATTAACTAAGCCTATTTGACCTTGTATTTATTAATGTTGCGAGTTATTAAAAATCAGTAGTCCCCTACTTCTTCTAGTTTAAGAACTTCATTGATTTTAATTTTTTTCTCATCTCTTCAAACTCACCAGATTATTAAGTCTGGAATTTTTGTAGTATTACCTCCATTTTGTACTTTTCCTCTCCATCTTTAAAAATAATTTTTTAATTGAATTAACCTTTGTAATTACTATTAATACATTGTTACTTACATATGGGATGCCAGGGATTGAACCGAGGACTGTCTGCAATGCAAACACCATACTGATGTGCTATTGCTTCAGCCCCTTCATTCTTTTTTGTTTCAAGGAATCCTTTTTTTTGGGGGGGGGGTTTGGGCCACACCTGGCGGTGCCCAGGGGTTACTCCTGGCTGTCTGCTCAGAAATAGCTCCTGGCAGGCACGGGGAACCGTATGGGACACCGGGATTCGAACCAACCACCTTTGGTCCTGGATCGGCTGCTTGCAAGGCAAACGCCGCTGTGCTATCTCTCCGGGCCCGAATCCTTTTTTTTTTCTTTCTGAAAAATATGGAATGCTTCACGAATTTGTGTGTGTCATCCTTGCACAGGGGCCATGCTAATCTCTGTATTGTTTGTTTCAAGGAATCTTTTGATTTCATCTTTGACACACTGGTTATTCAGTAATAAGATTTATGGGGTTTTGTGTGTGTGTGTGTGTGTGTGTGTGTGTGTGTGTGTGTGTGTGTGTGTGGTTTGGGGTCACACTCAGGGATGCTCAGGGGTTACTTCTCGCTATGTGCTCAGAAATTGCTCCTGGCTTGGGGACCATATGGATCTGTCCTAGGTCAGCCGCATGCAAGGCAAATGCCCTACTGCTCTGCCACCATGCCAGCCCCTAATAAGTTGTTTAATTTTCAGTTTCTAAATACTTTTCTCTGTGTTTGTTTGTGATTCACTTTTAATTTTGGTGCAAGGTGATCTGAGAAGGTAGTACTTAGAATTTCTATCTTAATTTTATGGAGGTATGTTTTATGGACCAGCATGTGTGTATCCAGTTCTCTGGAGATGGTGAGCCTTATATATATCTATTAAGCCATTCTCTTTTATTTTTACCTTTTTGAGCTGTATTATAAAATTATAGGGATCAAAACTGCCTGGTACTAGATAGACTCTCTGATAATAGGTCAGAATCAAATACCTAAGTACAAAATCCCATTTATATCAAGAATTAATTTTCAATAAAATGGCTGAGAACATGAAATGAAATAAAGATAGCCCCTTCATCAAATGGTACTGGGAAAACTGGATAACTATGTGTAAGAAATTAAAGCTTAATTCATATTTCAGATCTTACACAAAAAGTCAAATCAAAGTGGATCAAAGACCTAGAAAAGTGACCATAAACTATAAAGTACATTGAAAGAAATAAAGGCAGAATTCCCTAAGATTTGGACCTCAGCGGTTTCTTTAATTATCTAATTCCATTGGCAAAGGCAACAAAATAATACATAAAATGGGACTACATTAAAGAGTTTCTGCATGTCAAAAGAAAAATGAGCTAAAATTAAAACATAGCTAACTGAATAGAAAAAAATATTTGCATTCAACACTTCAGAAAAAGTCTTGCTATCCAAAATATATAAAATACCAACAAAGATCAACAAGAATATTAAATAGTAGAGAGATAAAATGAACAGGCACTTCTCAGAGGAAGACATGTAGATTACCAATAGGCACATTTTAAAATGCTCAGCATCACTTATCATTGGGGAAATCTAAATGAAGACAACAATATGACATCATCTCACTCCAGTGAGAGTTACACATGTCAAAAAATAGTAGGAACAATCTGTGCTAGCAGGGATGTGGTGAAAAAGGAACTCTCCTCCACTGCTGGTGGAAATGCTGTGTGGCTCAACCCCTGTAGAAAATGGAGTCCTCAGTAAACATAGAATTGCCATATGATTCAGCAATCCAATTTTGGGGGGTTTTCTCCAGACTTAAAAATATTCATTCACAAGGATACATGCATACCATTTGTCTTTTTTTCTGCATGTTAGTCCAATAGCTAAGACATGGAATCAACCTAGGTGTCCAATGACTGATGAATGGATTATGAAGATGTACATATACACAAGGAAACACTATGTTGCTGTAATGAAAGATGAAATGCAATTTTCTGTGGCTTGTTTGGACCTGGAAGAGACCATTGAATGAAGTAAACCAGAAGAAGAAAGACAAACACAGGATGGTTTCACACTTATGGAATGAATGAATTAACTCTGGCCTTTACACACACACACACACACACACACACACACGAGAGAGAGAGAGAGAGAAAGAGAGAGAGAGAGAAGAGAGAGAGAGAGAGAGAGAGAGGGAGAGAGAGAGAGAGAGAAAGAGAAAGAGAGAAAGAGAAAGAGAGAATTTGGCCAGGGGTGTTTTAGTTGGTGTTATTTGGATACTGTGTACCATAACAGATATAGCAGTGGTCAGCATGTCCATTTCACAGAGTAGTATACTGATATCAAATCTTATTTAATTTTTTTCAACAATTTGAAATTTTATGGGTGTTCTTTGTATAGGTTTCAAAAAAGTGGATGTTTCAGATAATATGGTATTTGTTTCAGATATAGTAGATAGTTTATTAAGTCTGATTTTCATCTTCTATGAAAATGACAGTTACTCAAATAAAAGATGTATCAAATGAACAAAGGGGTATTCATAGCTTCAAGTATGACATGGAGACTTTTTTTTTTTTTTTTGATTATAGCGACATGTTTCTCTTTTCAAAGCTTCAAGGAATGGGAACATAAGAAATGGGGAAGTCTTACTTGTGTAGTTTCTTTTTATGTAAGTTTTATCTACTTATCTGTTCTGTGTTTTTGAATAAAATATGGCCTTACTGGGCCTGGAGAGATAGCACAGGCGTTTGCCTTGCAAGCAGCTGATCCAGGACCAAAGGTGGTTGGTTCGAATCCCGGTGTCCCATATGGTCCCTGTGACTGCCAGGAGCTATTTCTGAGCAGCCAGCCAGGAGTAACCCCTGAGCAACGCCGGGTGTGGTCCAAAACAAAAAAAAAAAAAAAAAAAAAAAAAAAAAAAAGGCCTTACCATGGCCACCAGTGCAAAAACCTTTATACATAGATTAGCCATTATACTCAAATCTTCTTATAATTCCTTTGAGAATATGTAATGACCACTATACCGTTGTGATCACTAGATTTTCAAATGCTTAAATTTCATTTTCTTTATAAGTACTTTTTAGTTTTCAGAGCTCAGCCAGAGAAGGTATGAATATCTGAGAATATTCAGACCTTTAGCAACAGAATGGTACTATGACAAAATCTTAAGTCTAGAGAGTAAACTGTCAAATATCCCCTTGCCCTTTTATCTTGAGTTCCTCAGTTGAATAAGAAAGACATGATTTGAATAACTATTTTCTTTCTTCCCAAGGATGGTAAATGACTAATACCACTCTAATACTCTGCTTAAGGGCATACAGTGGATGCATTATTTAAGTACTGCATTGAGAACCTCAAATCTCCTACTGTTTTGGAACACTTGTGAAAAGAGGTTGAATGCATGACAAGATCATCACTGACTTGAAGTCTTAGTGATGTCTTTTCAGAAGTTGCATCATTTTCATTTTATTTTTTTTCTGCTTGGCCTCTAAAGTTTAATTTTAGGTGACTGGTGCCTTTTAAGTCATTATATTTTAACAAGCCCAAGTGCCTGAAGCTGAAGAGATAATCCATCTTCATTGGTTTTCTTGTATTTGACCTGGTAGGACTTTCAATCTTGAATTACTGTTGGGCCTGCAGAAATTTTGATTTGACTACATTAGGAAACCAAGTTTAGTTCTTCCCCTCCCATGAATAGCTAAGCAGTCAAGTTTCTAAAACCTGAAGTAGTAACCTTGGAAAAAAAGTATGCCTCTATGGCAATATCTGTGTCTCTGAATACACTCTACTTCATTGATTTTTGTTGTTGTTGTTGTTATCTAGGCAAATAAGGTTCTTTATAGTAGACTTTTGTATCCCTGAATGCAGTTAACTTAATGAAGTCTAAAGAGAATATTGTATAAAGGATGAGGTGGCATGTTTTCCTGTTGTTTTACCTTCAGCCATTAGTAAAAGTATAAAGCACACCCTTTCACTAAATATTTATAGTTTTAGCAATAGTAGAAAGAGTGGAAAACAGACAAGTAGGGCCCCAAACTTTTAGGAGTCCATTTTCTAATGTGTATATGTATCTGGCATTAAACAAGTAAACAAAAGAGTTTGAAGACATCTGATGAAAGACAGAGGAAACCAGGAGGATCAGATGTCAGAATAATGCTGGTACTGCTGTAGAGTGAGACATTGATATCAATAAAAATATTTGGGGTGGGATGGAGCGATGGCGCAGCAGTAGGGCATTTGCCTTGTGTGTAGCTGACCCAGGACAGTCCGCGGTTTGACCCTCCAGCGTCCCATATGGTCCCCCAAGCCAGGAGTGATTTCTTTTTTTTTTTTTTTTAATATAATTTTTATTTTGATCATAGTGGCTTACATATTGTTGACAATAATATTTTAGGTACATATTTACATAAAATCAGGGGGGATTCCCATCCCCAAATTGTCCTCCCTACTCCCCCGTTTCTGTCTTACCTCCCATTTCCTCTTCCCTCACCCCCAGGGCGGCTAGAATATGTGATCCCCTCTGTCTCTAACCAACTACTTAGTAGTCTTGCATCAGTTTGGTCTTGATGCCTCCCTTATTTCCCCCTCTAAGTAGGGGCAGGGGTAGCTAGTTCAAGTTGCGTGGTTTTGCCTGAAAAAGAGAAAATAAATAAACCGGGGTAAGAGTTTAATACCCCGAAAATGGGCAGAATCCTTCTAGAGGTTCTCATCATCGATTTGGGAAATGAAGGAGAAAAAGAAGTTGAAACACTCCACCAGTACCAAAAGAAGTGTCAAATATCCAGTGAGGACTCCAGCTATAACGATAAGCACCACAAAAAAACAGATAAAAAATAAACCAAAACAAACTAAAAACAAACACAAACAAACAAAAAACACGCCGTGGTCTTGAAATAAGAAACATGGCGTAGCACATAACGAAAGAAAAGAAAGGAAGAGAAAGAAAAGAAAGAAAAAAAAAAAAAAAGAATAATTGGGGCCAACAATTTCAATAATCACATCCAAACTGAGGAATCGACCAAAATAGCTAGGTAAATAAAAATAATAATAACAATAATAAATGAAGGTAAGATATATATATATATATATATATATATATATATATATATATATATATATATATATATATATATATATATATACATAACCAAGGTTTTGTGTTTTTTGTATTTTTTTTTCCCTCCTGCCCTGGCACAGTAAATATTGGGGTCATTCGAAAAGGAATTCACTTGCCCTATAAGATATGGGGTTTCTCCGTCCTTGGAGTATACTGTCATGGAATCAGCTCTAGTCTTTGCTCAGGATCATTACTCTCCAGGTTGTGGTTTTTTTTTTTTTTTTTTTTTGGTGTGTGGAAAGCTTCTGCTCTGTCCAGTGTGATACCGTCAGAGCTCTGTGTTTAGCAGTCCCAGTATCTGTACATATCCTGAGGTGGGACTTATGGTGAAGTCAGTCTTTGTGAATCTGGAGGTTCTGTTACCTCAGTGCCATTTTAATCCATCTTCTGTGGTTGGTGATCTTGGTCTTTGCGCTGAACCTAGGAAGGCATCTAGGATAGCGTCTTTCTTTGTTCTTCCAGAAGCCCCTTTCCGTTACAATTGTCTCTGCCGGACCTTTGGGACTGGGGATCATGCTTATTGTGCAGGTCTTAGTTCAAACCCTAGACTAGGGCTTTTTTATTGGTCCCAAGATGTATACAGTCTGGTCGTGGTTCTAGTATCCAGTCATCTGTAAATCACGATCTTGGCTTTTGGACCTACCAAAGGGTGCCACGTCTTCTGGTTTTGTCTTGTCGTTAGCTGGTGAGGTAGGCTAAACTGCTCTAAGGTCAAGTTGTTCACATTTTCCTCATTGTCGAGATATCATGTTAGAGCTGGCCCTTGTTGTTGACCCTGCAGTAATAAGGCTGTCCCAGATGGAGATTGTTTCTTACAGCTGTTGTGAGGAGCTGTGCCGTTTCTATGTCTGGGATCCAGGGTTCAAGGCTGGTTGAATGGTATCTAATCACCTGAGGTCTAAGTTGATTCCACATGACATATTTTCAAGGTAGGAGATAACCCTGTATTGTAAACAACTATGAGTTCCTATCTCTAGTAGATAAGAGCTCTTTTTTTTTTTTTTTTTTTTTACTATGTAAGATTTCCCCTTTATTTAGTGTGCCTTTGCAGGGGGAAGTGGTGCTCCATTATATGTCGGAGTATTTGGGGTGGACAGAGTGAGTAACAGAGATAGGTCACATACCCAAAGACGATTAAAAAAAAAAAAAAAAAAAAAAAAGGAAATAAAAGTGTATGTGCCCACAAATGTATATGTAAGGCAAACATTTAAATAAATAAGTTAATTAAAAAATATAAAAAAATTAAAATGAGTTAGCGAAGTTTTTAAAGGACCAATGTGGTGCAAAAGACTACTTTGCATTTGGGAGAGAACAGGTAAAGAGTTGGTGTATTACAGGTCTTATGCCTATGTTGGAAGTACAGTTTTCCCATTGTCTTTTGGATTTTTCTTGTGGTGTGTGGGTTCCCAGGCATCTTCCAATCACACCCCCTGCCCCCCTTCAGATTGGTAAAAATTTGCAGCTGGGAGGTCTTGGAAGAGTTCTTGCATTGGGGATACTATTGGACCTAAGTCCGGTTTCAAGAAACAGTCCATGTTAGGGGGAGTTGGTAGGGAGGGTCTCGCAGCATGTGTCCACAGGGGAGTTGGCTGTCTTTTCTTGCAGGAGACGATGTGTGGGTTCGGTTGGGTGTCCCCTCGCCTGGGTGCTGGGTACTGGTTCATTGGGTAGGAGGTCGATCTTGATGCCTAAAAGATTAAGGACTGAGGGTGGAGAGTTTTAATATGGTGGGAGATCTGGATGGGATTGAGGGGTGAAGGGATAGTTGGATTTCCGGGGGGGAGAAAGGGGAAGATATATGGGAGGGGTATGAAGGAAGAGAAAAGAGAAAATACCGTAGAAAGGGAGAAGAGAAAGGGAAAAAAGTAAAGAGAAGAGTAGAAGAGAAAAAGAAAAGAGAAAAAAAAATAGAGAGAAGAAAGGAGAGAATAGCAAGGGAATGCTGGTTTGGTTGAATGTGTTCGATGACTAGAGCCTGTAGTTTAGGTCTGTACATCGCAGGTACTGCTTTGGTGGTCTGACTGGTCACGTGCTTCGATTCCTAAAAGAAGGTTTAACCTAGAGATAAAGTGAATGTTAAAGAGTTTTCTCGTGGCCGTCTCATAGTGCAAGCAAGGTATGGTATCTCGTGTGGTATCCCGAGTTGCCATCTTAGTTTGTCCGCCCTTTGTATCTAAGGGCGCCTGTGGAAAGAAAAGCTGAGAGGTTATTTTTAAAATATAGTAAGGTAAAGGGATTAAAACGTAGTGTTATGGTATGTTGCCATTGCATTATGTGATTTCCCGCGGTGTTCTATACTTGTGTTCCTGTTTACGATCTCTAAGGGATTATTGTGGGCCTTTGTTGTAGGAGTCTGGTTACATACCTGTTCTCTCCATGTTGCTGTTTCTGTTGTTGCTGTTTTCTTTGTGGTATAATGTGCAGTCAAGAGTTTGCATTGTTCCTTTTTCATGTATTTTGGACACTGCTCCCACGTATATGTTGACTATTACAGTGATCGGAGTTTCTACCCTGTTAAACCCTGTTATATGGTTGTTAGGTATTAGTTGTGTATAAAATATATGTTCTAGGTGTTTCAGAATAGTGCTACCATTCTGTGTTTATCTTTTGTCTTCTGGCTTACTTCGTTTAACATAACATGATCTAGGTCCATCCACGTTGCTGCAAAGTCTGTGATTGTATCATTTCTAACTGCCATGTAATATTCCATTGTGTATATGTACCACATCTTAATGATCCATTCATCCGTTGTTGGACACCTAGGTTGGTTCCAAGATTTGGCTATTATACTGAGTGCTGCGATAAATAGTGGGGTGCATATGTATTTTGGAATGAATGTCCTTCCATCTTGTGGGTATATGCCTAGGAGGGCAATTGCTGGGTCAAATGGCAGCTCAATTCTGAGTTCTTTGAGCACTCTCCAGACTTTCCTCCATAGGTGTTGGACTAGGGGACATTCCCACCAGCAGTGGATGAGAGTTCCTTTCATACCGCATCCCCGCCAACAAAGGTTGTTTCCATTATTTTTGATGTGGGCCATCCTCACTGGTGTAAGGTGGTATCTCATTGTTGTCTTGATTTGGATCTCCCTGATGATGAGTGAAGGTGAGCATGTTTTCATGTGTTTGTTGGCCATCCTTCTGTCTTCCTCAGAGAAGTGTCTATTCATTTCATCTCCCCATTTTTTTATAGCTTTGTTTGCTTTTGGGGGGCTCAGCTTTCTGAGTGCTTTGTATGTTCTAGATATGCCAGGAGTGATTTCTAAGCGCTTAACCAGGAGTAACCCCTGAGCATCACCAGGTGTGGCCAAAAATTTTTTTTGTGTAAAGCTTCTCTAAATAAATTATATTTAAATAGGCTTTTTGTAAAATTCATATTACAGATTCAAAATGAAGTGAACAGGGATTGCAGAAGAGCTCAATTAAATACAATTCACAAATACTGTGAAGTTATATCTGAGCTAGAGCCCCGTTCCTTTGCCTCTTGGCTTGCTGCTTCTTCTGAACTAATGCTTAGAAGTAATGTTTCATATTTGGGTGCCATATAGCCCACTACGGGCCCCCAGGATATCGGCAAGTGAGGCATAGGTGAAAACTGCACAAATGGCAGGCCAAAGTATGATACTAGAGAATCATACCAGTAGAACAGGGGTCCATAGGAAGGAAATAAGGTCTGAATGGGACCCTAGTAAGAACAAAGTTGAGAAACTGCTCTAAAGAACAAAAGGAAATGCCTCATGTTCAGTGACTGCAAGTCTTTGCACTACTTTTGGCAACTTAGTAGAGCCATGCTCTGAAGACACAAGTGAACCCAAGACATTTTTCTGAAATGATAATTTTTTTTTTCTGATACACGCCCTGAAGTGCTGAACTGCTGATCTGAAGAATTGAAAGCTTTGGGGTAGCAATGGAGTGGGATATACATTCTTCTTCCAGCTGCTGCTGTTCACAACACTTTTGACAGTTAAAATACATCACACATTCTCTGGTCTTTTCAATGTAAACATTTACTGTTTTAAGTGGACTATAGAATTAAACCAAAATCGAATGATGCAGACTGATATTTCAGAGGCAAAGTTAAAACACTTGACAAAATTAAATACAAGTAATTTGCAACCTAACATTTAGTTACATATTATATATTACATGGTGTTTGTCCCTGGGAAAGATTAAACAGAGGACACTTATTGTTTGATCTATTTTTACAATCTGTAACCAGAAAAGAACTTTATATGTAACAGGCAACATTTTGAGTTTTAAAACAGAAAGAAAAACGTTAGAAAACGAAAAGAAAAATATAAATATTACCCTCTTTGGCATTCATGATTTTCTATGTATAAGTGTCCTTTAAAGTCAGGAAAATAAGATCATTGCCAGTTTTTTATGTTGATATTCCCAGAAAAAACTTAGACTCATATTTAATCCATACATGGTATTTGGCTCAAATGTTTACCTTCAATTCATAGTTTTTTTTTCAAATTACACTAAATTAAAAAAAACTTTAAAACTTTTAAAAGAATCTTGGATCTGTTCCTGGGCTGACTAGAACTGATTTTTAGAACAGGAATCTTTAAAATATGGACTTTTTTTTTTTAAATTCCAGTTGTTAAAAATGTGGCATTCTACAAAATGTTGTATCCTGAAGAAGAAAGTCCTTGAAGTTTAATGTTTCCACAAAAGGACAAATTACAAATGAACACAAGTTTGTTTATTCAACTTCCTATTTTGTTTAAAATTTTCCTGCACAACATATAAATTCATCAAACTTCTTTCTTTAGTGACAATACTTTATTAGATTATTTGAGTGAGTATTCAGAAGATTTTCATCTTCTGAGTCATAAAATTCTTTTATTCCCCAAAGAATTTCCTGTGTCTGTCTGGAATTTCACATCTTTGTAGTTTTAGCTGGACTCCTTGAAGCAGTTACTTTCTAAATGATTGTGTTCTTGAAGTCTGAATATAATACCTGGGGAGCCAGGTCACACAGACTAACTCCTGTTTTTCAAGAAAATTGAAAATTAATCCTTTTCATTGCCTTACTCCTTATTCAGAAGTTTTCTTTTACTTTTAAACTGCTCTCTCTTGTGATGGAGATATTTTTATACCTTCTTGCTTATGTAGTTCTCAACTCTAAACTTTTTGTACCTACGTTGGTCTGGTTTTGTCTATTTCTAGATGCTAGTGCGTTGCTTGCATGTCCCATCAGGTTTTCATCACTCAACTTGGTGTAAAGGAAAAGGAGATTGAGTTACAAATATATTGGACCATTTAGCAATTGATGAGAAATGCCTTTGGATATCCTTTTCCCTTCTCCCTTTTTTAAAGCTTGTTTTGAAGAAGGTGAAAGTCAGGTTAGAGTGGAAAGTCAGAACCGTTGCATCTTCTCAAAGGCCCAGGGAAATGAAGAGGATACTTTTTGACATGTGAGTTTGAGAATTTCTTAGTAATTCTTGTTATTACTACATTCTTTGCTTTTGTGAAGAGCTCCCACTGCATGTGCATGTCTTTGTGTGTTTTTAAAGATAATGCCTAACTGTGTTGGATAATAAATGGCAGCTGAGCAGGCACATAGGAGACTGAAGTCTAGGTCTGGTTATGCTATTTGGCAAGATCCATCTAGCATGGGACAAATGAAAAATAAAAGGCTCGTAGAAGACTGACACTAACATAAATTATTTAGAGACTGGTCACTAGGAAAACTTTTACTAGATTTCAGTGCATTTGATGTCTGTAAGATCAAACCTAGAAATATATCCAAGATCCAGGTTAATAATAGACTATTTTTGACCACTTTCTCATTTTTTAGCACAGGGGATATTTTTTTAATTTAAATCAATAAAGGAATGGAGTCTTTAGAAATAAAAAGAATATATATGTATATACATATATATATATATATTGGATTAGTGTTTAATTTAGTCCATTTGTATGTTATTTTTAGAGTTGAAAAAACTGATGATTATCGCTATGTTTGTGTGTATACTAAAAATATAAATCCTTGGAATACAACACATTATCGCTGCTTAACCTTTATCCATGTACTGTTTATCACTAGTTGAAATGTTAGACCCACGAGAAAAGAATCTGATATCAGGACAATTTGATGATAAAAGTTAGAACTTGATTTTAATAATAAAATAAAAGTGCTGAAATGGATGTTTATATATATCATATAGATTTGCATGAGCTGACATTTTAAATAGTTAATGAATTTTATTCTGATCTGAATTAGGGTAAATAGACCAAGTCAGCTTCTTAACAGGTAAAGACAAAAATAAACACATTTTTCTATACCCTCTCTCAATTTCTCAATGCCCTTATAATATAATAAAAAAATGATCATTTTTATAAAAGAGGTAGATTTGTGGGGCCAGAGAGGTGGCGCTAGAGGTAAGGTGCCGGCCTTGCAAGTGCTAGCCAAGGAAGGACCGCAGTTCGATCCCCTGGCATCCCATATGGTCCCCCCAAGCCAGGGGCAATTTCTGAACACTTAGCCAGAAGTAACCCCTGAGCATCAAATGGGTGTGGCCCAAAAATCCCCCCCCCAAAAAATAGGTAGATTTGTATTAGCAACACAGTGATTAGAACTTATTATCTTAATCGCTGTAAGCATGTTGCTGATGTCAGACTCACATGTTTGATTACCAACTCACATGTTTGATTACCAAAGTGAATATTTTTATGTAGTAAAAGAGA
This sequence comes from Suncus etruscus, assembly GCF_024139225.1. Taxonomy (NCBI): domain Eukaryota; kingdom Metazoa; phylum Chordata; class Mammalia; order Eulipotyphla; family Soricidae; genus Suncus; species Suncus etruscus. Next base: position 94,529,261 of record NC_064858.1, read on the forward strand.
ACTTTGTTCAGAAAAATATCTTCCTCCTCACTCTTTATATAACTTTGAGATAAGGAGACTTTGGTGCATGAGAATATCTCATTAAAATATATATTCTTACACCAATAATGATAGAAAAGAAATGGACATTAAGAAAACAACCCCATTCATATTAGTGCCACACAAACTCAAATATCTTGAAGTCAACCTAAAGATGTGAAGGACCTATACAAAGAAAACTATAAAACACTTCTCCAAGAAATAAGAGAGTACACACGGAAATGGAAACACATACCCTGCTCATGGATTGGCAGGATCAACATCATTAAAATGGCAATACTCCCAAAAGCATTGTATAGATTTAACACAATTCCTCTAAAGATACCCATGGCATTCTTCAAAGAAGTGGATCAAACACTTCTGAAATTCATTTGGAACAATAAATACCCTCAAATAGCTAAAGCAATCCTTGGGAAAAGGAATATGGGAGGCATTACTTTCCCCAATTTTAAACTGTATTACAAAGCAATAGTTATCAAAACAGCATGGTATTGGAATAAAGACAGACCCTCAGATCAGTGGAGTAGGCTTGAGTACTCAGAGAATGTTCCCAGACATAAAACCACCCAGTTTTTGATAAAAGAGCAAGAACTCCTAAATGGTGCAAGGAAAGCCTCTTCAACAAGTGGTGTTGGCACAACTCATTAGCTACTTGCCCAGACCCCCAGCTAACACCATGTACGAAAGTAAATTCCAAATGAATTAAAGACCTTGATATCAGATCTGAAACTATAAGGTATATAGAACAACATGTAGGTAAAACACTCTATGACATTGAGACTAAAGGCATCTTTAAGGAAGAAACAGCACTCTCCAAACAAGTGGAAGCAGAGATAAACAGATGGAACTATATTAAGCTGAGAAGCTTCTGCACCTCAAAGGATACAAAATACAGAACACAAAAGCCACCCACTGTGTGGGAGAAATTATTCACCCAATACCCATCAGATAAAGGACTAATATCCAAAATATACAAGGTACTGAGAGAACTTTACAAGAAAAAAAATCTAGTCCCATCAAAAAATGGGAGAAGAAATGAACAGACACTTTATAAAAGAAGAAATGTAAATGGCAAAAAGGCACATAAAAAAATGCTCCACATCACTAATATCACTAATCGTCAGGGAGATGCAAATCAAAACAACTATGAGGTACCATCTGACGCCACTGAGATTGTGACACATCACAAAGAAGGAAAACAAGCAGTGCTGGTGGGGATGTGGAGAGAAAGGAACTCTTTTTCACTGCTGGTGGGAATGCCGTCTAGTCCAACCTTTATGGAAAGCGATATGGAAATTCCTCCAAAAACTGGAAATTGAACTCCCAAATGATCGAACTATACCACTCCTAGGGATATGTCTGAGGAACACAAAAATACAATACAAAAATCCCTTTCTCACACCTATATTCATTGCAGGCATGGGGAGAGGATCAGAGAGAAACTGGGGACATTGGTGGCAGGAAATGTGTTCTGGAGACGGGTGCTGTACATTGTGTGTCTGAAACTCTATCATGAACAACTTTGCAAATGAAAAAAAAAGCTAGAGGGTCTGAAGAGATAGTACAGCAGGTAAGGTACTTGTCCTTCATGTATCCAGCATCCTATATCCAAGCATCCTATATCCAAGCACCACCAGGAATGATACCTGAGATCAGAGCCAGGATTAACTGCTGAGTATCGCCGTTGTGATCTAAAATCATCACCAACACCAAAAGAAATAAATATTACTGCAGAAAGAAAAGAATATGACTGCAGCGTTTTTGTAGATTATCAGAATAAAAAATATTACCAATACTTGATCTAGAGATGCTGCCATATAAGGTCATCTGCCCAGCTCCTCACAGTTTTAAGATCCTGGACCAGACAACCTCTTATGTGGCTATACATTACCTCCATAGTTTTAATACCAGCATTCTGGTAAGAATACATTGAATTAAATGTGAATTTATCATAGAAACCACATAATCTCAACAAATAAAACCAACAACAACATATTCAACTAGCAATAAACAGCTTGGTAATGTGACATAGTGACCTAATTGTGAGATATGACAATGTTTTACACATTTTTCTTTTAATTCTCTTTCTATAATTCCATTACTGAATTGGTTGTGACAAGCAGTACTAAGTAAATTATTTGTAGCTGTCAAGGGGAAGGCTTGGGAAGGTTGGAAAACTTGGGGACAATGTGGAGGGAATATTACAGAGATAGGATATGTGTTGGAACATTGAGTGCCAAAAACACATTGTGAAGAACTCTATAAATCATTGTTTTAAACAAAGAAATTTATTTAAAATAATTAGACAGTTGGGGCCAGAGTGATAGTGCAGTGGGTTGCCTTTCATGTGACTGATCCAGGACTGACCTTGGTTTGATCCCCGGCATCCTATATGGTCCCCCACAAGCCAGGAGCGATTTCTGAGCACATTGCCAGGAGTAATCCCTGAGCATCACGGGGTGGCCCCCCCAAAAAAAACCAAAACAGAAAACCCCCAAAAAACTAGTCAGTTCATAACACATGCTATATATTCATTATTCACTAAGTTAAAATGAATCATTAGAAAGGCCTTCATCTGTGTGGGGTTTGTGTGCAGCAGATCAAGGGAGAGTAAGTAGGGAAATGGGGGCTAATCTTCCAGTTCAGCAGTAATAGAGGCAGAAAATACAAAAACACTAGGTGAGTTGTATACAGAAACATTGCAATATCTTTCTGACATTTTGCTTTATAATTTTTAATAAATATTTCTATACAATATCAACCTTTTCCCACCATTGGCTTTTGTTTCATCAAAGGGCCCATGAAAGAAGTAAAAAAAAAAAGCTTCTCGAATACTTCTTCCAAATATATGTCTACTTATTTCCTGACATTGCTGCTTCTACATTTTCTTTCTCTTTATCTGGCTGGGTTTAGAAAATACTCATTTCCATTAAGCTTTTTGTTAAATCTTCTGGTGTATCCGGTATCTAATTGAGAATAAGTGGCTCTGTGCAATTTAGACCAGAATTCAAGGGGTTAACTGTGTGTGTGTGTGTGTGTGTGTGTGTGTGTGTGTTTTGTGTATCTGTTAGTGATTATACACATCTAAAGAAAATAATACATGTGGGTGTGTTTGCTCAACTTCTAAATCTCCACTACTTACCTCTGACCCCAAACACACTGTTTCTCACACATCATTCACACGCACTGCAACACCATTCGGCTGGATATCAAACAGTTCAACTCTATTCCAACATTAACTACTTGATAGTGTCAGATTCTAAAGGTTAAAGGTTTAGTTTTCTAAGAGTGTCACCCACCACATCTTCAGGTAACAATTGCAAATCTAGATTTTACTGGTGGTTCTGATCGACCTATGGCTCTAAATTAAAGGTTCCTATGATCACTTTCCTTAAGTTGGAATAATTTTCTTGAGAGGCTCATAGAACCTTCAAAACATATTTCTGAACTGCTAGATTACTAGTTTATTATAAATGTATTCAACTTAAGAACAGTCAGATATAAAAGATGTGTTAGGAAGGTGCATGGAAAGGGCACAAAGCTTAGCTTTCATGGCCCCTCTAAGTGCACCACTGTTCTAGCTTTTCCATGTGTTCGCCACCTAGAAAGTTCTCAAAACCTTGTTCTTTTAGGCTTTGACAGAAACAACTTAATTCCAGTCAACTCTTCCCTCCTGGGAGGTTGATGGGGGGACAGTTGAGTGAAAAATTCCAGCACTAATCAGAAGTAGTTTCCATAGTGACCAGTCTGAATCCTCAAACTATGGCCCGCAGGCCACATATTGTATTTGTATCTGTTTTGTTTCTTCATTGTAAAATAAGATATATGCAGTGTGCATAAGAATTCGTTCATAAGTTTTGTTTTTACTATAGTCAGACCCTCCAATGGTCTGAGGGACAGTGAACTGGTCTCCTGTTTAAAAAGTTTGAGGACCCCTGCATCTAGGAACTTTCCAGAAGTAACCTTATTAACATAAACTCCCTAGTGATGATTGAAAGGGGTTTATTATGAATAACAAAAGACACCTTTGTTGCTTTGCACACTCAAGAAATTCTAAAAGCTTTAGGAACTTTGTGCCTGGAAAGGAATAAAGATCACGTGGGTGTTTCTTAATATATCCCTTTATAATAATATGTAAATATTATCTTTTAGTTTGACTGTTATTTAATGGTAGTAATTTGGAAAAGTCCTAGGTGTAATTTCTTCAGTCATGGACTAAGGAGATTGAAGAAGAAAGTAGACTTTGAGATCCAGTGGCAAGATAAAATCTAGTTTTGCCTATTTTCCCAAATCCCAATTAAACATTTTTAATTAAACACATAAAATAATTTTTTTACTTTGAGAATTTCTGCCAGAAAGGTAGCACAGGATATAATTAATATATGCTGATAAGATAAGTTTGTTAACTCCTATAGGAGAAAGTGGTATTATTGTAAGTTAGGGTGATATTTACAGAAACCAAATAATATCCTAAAGTTGGAGAATATGAAGCTTCAAGCTCAGTTTGGCCCTTGGGACAGGTGAGAAATTTTCTGTCTTGAAATTCTTTGTCTTTGTAACAGCTGTTCAGAACTGAGTAAACATATTTAAAGTACAATTACTGTTAGATGATGTGTGTATTCTGTAACGTGTTGTGTTCAGAGAAAACATGAATTAATTAAACAAAACTTAATATTTCAAAGTAATAAAAAACAGAAAGGAATATCAAGTTCTGAAGATCATGTTTATTTTCTTCTAAAATTTGTGGAGCAAAAGCAAAACAAAGACGTCAGGTAGGCAAATCCATGTGAAATCTTCTAATTTCAAATGCAAACCCCTTAAGAATACATTTTAAGCATCTAATCAGGAAAATGTTTATCAGAAAGAGCAAAACTCAGTGATGTTTTATTTTCTCACTTTTATTCATCGAAGACAAACTTAATGAACTCTGGAATATATATATGCATATATAATACACACACACACACACACACACACACACACACACACACACACACACACACACACACACCGGTTTCTGGGCCATATCGGCAATGCTTACCCACTGTGCAATTGCCCCAATTCTGGAATATTTTTGAGGAAAAATGACAGTGACTTTTTTTTTTTTAAAGTCTTTTTTTGTTGTTAGTTTTGTTTTGGGGCCACATCCAGTGACACTCAGGGGTTACTCCTGGCTCTAAGCTCAGAAGTCGCTCCTGGCTTGGGGGACCATATGGGATGCCGGGGATCAAACCAAGGTCCATCCTAGGCTAGCGCTGGCAAGGCAGACACCTTACCTCTAGAGCCACCACACCGGCCCCAAACTTTTAAATTCATTCAAATTGTCATTCATTGGTCAAAGAAGCAATAAAATATTTTTAGATGTATAATGCTTCAAATTTGTATAATTCACTTTCTTGAAAAATTTACATAGTGAAGTATTTCAAGCAACTGAAAAATAAAACCAAAATAAAGAATTTTATTGTGAGGTAAATTCTAGTATATAAGGATCTTGTATCTCTAGCTCTCTATACAATACATACCTATATATCTTAATGAGCATGAAATAGAGCAATGCATACATAATTAAGTGTAAATCATGGTTTCAGATATAATCACAAAATGAAAAGCCAAAATTACTTTTGAAATAAAAAGTTTTTGGTTTAGGCTCAGGGGACCATATGGGATGCCAGAATTTGAACCATTGTCCTTCTGCATGCAAGGCAAATGCCCTATCTCCATGGTATCTCTTTGGCCCTGAAATAAAAAAAAATTCTTAAGGAAAAACAGTTTCATAATAATTAGAATAAAAAAATCTATATACAAGTAGAAAAGTAAACTTAGGGTAAAAAAAGGTGTAAGATTTAGGAATAAGGGTTTAAGAGCAATTGGATATATGTTAATTTCTTTTCCTTTCTTTTTGTGTTTTTGTTTTTGGGCCAGTGGCTCTCAGGGTTACTCCTGACTCTATGCTTGGAAATCTCTCCTTGTAGGCTCAAGGGACCATATGGGACGCTGGAGGATCAAACCTGGGCTAGCACTTGCAAGGAAAATGCCCTACCCACTGTGCTATTGGTCTGGTCCACTTTGTCTTAGACATAAACATTTCAATATACTGTCCTTTTCAATATAATTTAGTCTAAGAAAAATTTAAATGTATATGGAAAATTGAAGTTAATTTTCATTCTAAAGCTATCACATATATCACATATATCTTCAAATAAACTAGAGAAAAATTGGAGCTAATAATTTTGTGAAGAAAGGAATTCAGACATACATATAGGGTTAGAAAGATTAGATGGCAAAACTGAAATGTATTTGATTTTATATAAATTTAAACAGTAAAAACATTTTCTCTATAACAAAGAAATATTCATAAATTTCATTTAAAGAATAAGTCTTTGTACAGTTGGAACTGTATCTAAACAAATTCTAAAAGGAATGATCAAAGTAAAATACATCAAAAAATTTAAATAACAGGGCTTGGAAAGGAGGGAGGGAGGCATTGGTGGTAGGAATGTTGCATCGGTAAAAGGGGGGTGTTCTGTTTATGACTGAAACCTAACTACAATCATGCTTGTAATCATAGTGCTTAAATAAAGATTTTATAAAAATATTAAAATAGAAGAATGGTGAAATATAGAAAATTAAGTAAAATTAACTGGGTGTCAGATTTTACTTTGAGAGTTAATAAGAGACTTAAGCATCTTTCAGTGACTGACAGTGAAAAATGCAAAAATGGATGGGGTTCTGTCTACATAGTTTACTGTTATGTAGACATACATAGAGTTTGTATCCAACAGAGAATAGAACTAAATTCAAATATTCACCTGTTAAATGAATATAAAATTTATAGAGTAAAGTTTACGCCATAAGCCACTGATAAAACCTTAAGTACAGATTTAACTCTGCAGTAGAATATGGGAAAGTAGTTATTAAAACCAAACGATACTTGACTTGATCATGATAAAATGAATTAAGTCATAAGATGGATTTTCTTTTAGAAGTAAGAAAACCTTGTAACTTTTCAAATACAGACCTTCATGAAAAGCCTTGCATGGAATAAGAAAATAGAATTATAATTCCATGTTGTTTTTTCTTGTGGAAAATTGGGTTTTCTGGCTAGAGACTACTATTTAGACTGGCAAGTGTGTTTTCTCAGAGTAATTCTGTTTTTATGGTCTATATTATTTCTTTCCTAAGACAGCTTGAACACTTATGATACCCCCAGTGGTTTTCAGCCACTTAAGAATGGGCAGCAGTCTGCAAACCTACTGCTAAGAACCAGTTTTAGAAGCCATTGTACTAGCCATTGTCTAACTGTACGGTCATCTTTAAGGTATTTCTGTTGTTTTGTTTTGACTCTTTCAAGCAGTGTTCAGGGGAACCCTACCCACATCTTTGAGTTTTATATCTTTTAATTTTATTTTCTGAGTTACACTTGGCAGTACTTAGGTCTTACTCTTGGCTCTGCACACAGTAAACACTCCTGACTGTGCTCAGAGGTGGTACCAGGGATAGAACCTGCTTTAGTGGCATGCAAGTGCCCTACCCTCTGTTCTATCTATCACTCACCTTCACTGTTGAATTTTAAACTGTAATCTTACTTTAGATTATATCCTTGAGGTGCTTTTATATAAATGATCCCAAGGACCTGGATTACAATTTTAAAATGATCTCTTTTTTATGTCTAAAAAGAATGCTTCCTTCTTATTCATTCTCTCTCCGTCCAGCCCAGCCTTTTTATTTTTTAGTGAGAAATCATTATCATCCGAAGATTATTCTCCAAGTTCCATTTGTCCTCACTGAAAGTGTTTAATGTCAAAATTTCCTATTTCTGACCTGTCTGTATTTTGCCCATTATGTGAAGAATGACATCCTGCCTTCATGCTTCCATGCTTTTATACCACAGCCCACCCACCTAGGTTCCCTCACCGGCCGCTTTGCAGTGAGTCTTAATTACATCACCTTCTTTTTCACTGATAGTATTTCTCAAAGATGATAGGATGTTCATAGTCTTCCTGGCTTTTAGGCCTGAAAATTATCCTTGTTTTTTTTTTTACTTTATTTAAAGAAAATGTATTACATAGTTGATCATAAAATATTCATTTCCAGAAAAGTGAAAGCAAAGTTATTGAAAAAAGAAAAGAAAAAATGGAAGAGAAGAAATTTTAAAAGAAAGAAAAAAGAAAATATAGAGTAGCAAGCAAATTTTTGAAAATTATTATATCCCCAGTGAATTCATTAATACAATGGTAAAAGGTTTAGTAAGTTCTTGTTAGCTTGTTAGCTGTCGATTTGGTTAAATACGGTGTTCCTATAGGGATAAAAACTTCAAACAAATGAAGTTGTCCAGAAATTCAAAGCACTATTACTGAGACTGTAACTTTCATGGGTTCATACTCAGTGCCCAGGCCTCCCAGAAGAAGAAAGATATGGGGGAGGGTACCCACATTTGCTCAAAAAAGCTCTGGCGATATCATTCCCCAAACTGGTGTTTGAAGTCTATGTACCCGAAGTCTGGTGTTCCCAAAGGGAATCATAGAGGGGTGATGAAGTGGAGCCATCAAATAAACAGTGATTCTGCATTATGGAGGCAGCAGGCATGTCTTTGACAAGGCAGGGGCTTAGTCTGCCCTCTCCTCATGAGATGGCTAGCTTTCTGCTGCATGGGCCTATATACTCATGATCTTTCTTGGCTCAGTTTACATCTTGTTCAAGAAAAGATTGAGTGTATGGAGCTAGTCCAGTTTGAACATGGCTACAGCATTTTTGTTTTGTTTTGTTTTGGGGTCACACCGGCAGTGCTCAGGGGTTACACCTGGCTTTATGCTCAGAAATCGCTCCTGGCAGGCTCAGGGGACCATATGGGATGCCAGGATTCGAACAACCTTCCTTCTGCATGAAAGGCAAACGCCCTACCTCCATGCTGTCTCTCTGGCCCCTGCTACTGCATTTTCTATTCTTTGTTTTGAATTTGATTTCTACAAAAGAAAAATTTATGTTTCCACATATGCTTTTTTTTTTTTTTTTTTTTTTTTTTTTTTTGCCCAGTCTGCTTTGTTTATTTGGGGAGGGGGAAGGAGCAGGTGTTTTCCAACTTATGGCACTTGAATAAGATACTAATAAAAAGTTAGAATTTGGGATGACAAAGGTGAAGCCCTATATTGGGGCACAAATAATGGATAAATGGATAGAAATTGTATGGGCATATTAATTCAACCATGAAGAAACTCCTTAGCATATAACCTTTTTCTTCCATTAAAGGACTGATAAATAGAGGGCTGTTGAAAGTTTTCTTCTATATGGAAGTAATAAATTTTCTTACAGTTGTATGCTACTAAGCCATTTTATTTATCTCTAAATATTTTATTATGTGTGCATGTGAGTGAGAGAGAGAGAGAGAGAGAGAGAGAGAGAGAGAGAGAGAGAGAGAGAGAGAGAGAGAGAGAGAGAGAGAGAGAGAGAGAGAGAGAGAGAGAAAGACAGACCCAAGCACTGTTCAATGGATGCAGGATCAATTCACTCTTGGTGATACTTGGCTTTCAGGCTAGAAGTCCCATGCTTGTCCAGTGATGCAGTACTGCTTAGGTTCAGGGGTACTGGTGGACATCAGGGTGATGCTCAGTGATTGTTAAGCCACTTTAAAATCATTCGTGTAGGAAAATCATGTCATTCTTCTAACAACTTTGTGAAATAGCATATAAGAAAATAAAACCCTATTCATTTTTGTAAGATGTTTCAAAATAGTAAATAAAGGGCAAAAAGTCTGTGTAGGGTACTTGTTTGTGGTCACCTAAATAGAAAATAGTAAAGTTCCAAAGTTTAATGGCTATATATAGGGGAAGAAAGGATGGAAAAATATACGTGTAGGTGCCTAGTTTAAATGAAAAGTACAGATATGAATTTTGAATATTGGCAAGTTATGGAGGTTTGGATCTATGCCAGTAGAGGTCACCTGAAAGAGAAATGGTGATGGGTTGAGAAAAGGCTCATTGGAAACAAGCTGACTGGATCATGATGGACTTGCGTCCTCAAAAGCAAATATCTTGTCTTCACATTGCAAGAAATGGTTTTCATAGAGAAAGATCAGGGAAACACATTTCTAAGAAAAGTGAGTTACAGACCAGTAAACAATAAACAGTAATATAAATAAAATGTACTTATTTAAATTAATTTAAAAATAAAATAAACAACAAACAATAAAATCTCTTTATGAACTCATCACCTCAAACACACTGATTATCTACAAAACTAAATGAAAGAAGAGTTAGAGTACTTTTTTGTACTCTTTTTGTAGAGTATGTGTTGGGGTCTATAGTGGTGAGTACAAACTGAGGACAATCTGTCCTTTATCTTTTGGCTTTGAGTCAAGAATAATTGTTCTTGTCTAATTTGCCTGCTTCAGCAATTAGCAGTGGTAGGTAAATTTATAGTGTAAAACCATTTGCTTCTGTTTTAGAAGATGTAAAGGCTTATTCTGCTTCATTTAACTTTACTTTTAAAGTTTTGTTATTGCTTTCCCATCTTTGGACTAAGGCTAGATCTAAAATCTAAAATGTTTCTATATGTTTCAAGACTATTTTGAGTATGTACTCTAGTTTTTATGAGAGATTACACAATCTTATTCAACCATTTGATGAGTTTCTTTAACTATGTGTAGGCCATTTATTAAGTCCCTTTGTAGTATTTTTATTGTATTCTGAATCTTTTTTTTTTTCACATAATTCTTGGGATGTTGAAGTTGATCATAATGTTTTATCATAGTTAGTGCTTGAGTAATCCCATTGATTCTTGACCGTTTAATGATGTTCTTGAGTAATATCGATTTTGAATAGAGTAAAAACTGAAAACTGTACAACTACTTATTTGACTTACAGGCAGTATTGCTTCTTCTTTGATAGTGAAGGTGTTGACTTTGTCTCATAAGGAAGAAGCTTATCAAGTCTGCAGTTAAAGACATGGCAGAAGTTAGTAATCCAAGACCTATGAACTACAGTAGTATAAGTAGGTGTATTTAGATTTTTTTCTGAGACTTCAAATATTTTATCCATTTTTAATAATCCACAATTTTTTCGGGAAATAGATTTTTTATTTCAAATTATAGAAGAAGTTGAAGCTCAGTGAATATGTATTATATGCCAGAGATTTCACAGATAGCAAAATGCAGAGCTGGAATTTGATACAAGGTATGGATGTGCACACATATATGTGTATAAATTAAAATACAAATTCTATACTTTTTTCACTTAATACATTTTACTTAGAAAAAAATCAGAGTCGGGGCCGGAGCGATAGCACAGCTGTAGGGCATTTGCCTTGTATGTGGCTGACCCATGACAAACCTGTGTCTCTTATCACACCCCCGAACCAGGAGTGATTTCTGAGTGCATAGTCAGGAGTAACCCCTGAGCGTCACCAGGTCTGGGCCAAAAACCAAAAAAAAAAAAAAAAAAAAAAAAAGTGAAAGAAAAAGTCAGAGAGTCAAAAGTGATTTAATTCTAAGAAAATTTACAATAGCAAAGTCAGGTAAAGTTGAGAAATTTTAAAAATCTTTACTCAGGCTTAAATTTTATATCAGAAGTTCTAAATGTTGGGTCATGGAATTGAATTTAGAAGGTCTATGAATCTGGATAAGAAAAAAAACTTTTTACTGTCAACGATTTTTCTCAATAATGAATACACATATTTTTGTGAATTATTACTAATAAGAAATAGGTATTTATGACATTACTGACAGAAAAGAATCATGTATTTTTGCATCATGTTTAAATTGTCACACATCAAAATAATATGGACTTCTATCTATTTTAAAATTATGGTAAATATTAGATCCAGAATTAGAGATTGTTATTGTATTTAATATGTTTTTTTTTTTTTTGGTTTTTGGGCCACACCCTTTTGACGCTCAGGGGTTACTCCTGGCTATGAGCTCAGAAATCGCCCCTGGCTTGGGGAGACCATATGGGACGCCGGGGGATCGAACCGCGGTCCGTCCTACACTAGCGCTTGTAAGGCAGACACCTTACCTCTAGCGCCACCTTCCCGGCCCCGTATTTAATATGTTAATTAAGAACCACATTTGTAACTATATCATAAATATTATTTTAGTACTCTTGATGCTCGTCCAAGTCCCTGAGGTGATTTATATGAAGTGAGGAGGAGAGAGGGGGCACCTGCCATTTTCTCTTTCCCTTCTCTGCCACACAGGGGAGTGCATTTGGGTAGATCTAGGACAGAAAAAGTCTGCAGTGTATTTCTGCACAGAATGAACACCAAGTCCTGCCAGCCCCACGAGGCAGTTGTCTAGAGGCACCTGGCATCCACTATTCTACCCAGCATGGGTGGACTTCCCACCACCTGAGATCTTTTCTCAGGGAGCTGTGGACTCAGGCTGGAGTGAGGAATTGCTCTTTGCAGGAAAAGGAAAGTCAGTCCTAAACCTTACCCAGACCTTTCAGGAGAGAATTCCCTGAATTTCAGGAGGAGATGAGCAGTGAAGTAAAAACAAGGTTTATTTCAAGGTACTAAGGAAGAAGAGGGAGACGATAAGAGAGCAAGATGCTCAAGAGACAGCATGGGATTCTCTGAAGGTGGAGAGAGCCCAGATACATGTCTTAAAGTATGAAAGCCCACATCTCAAGAGGGAAGATGTGGGTTATATGTATGTGCAGACATCATGTGTGCATATATGTGCACAGCACTGACAAATGGGTCCAGGGAGCACCTGTGTGCAACCTTCTCTAGTGGTGGAAAAAGCCCCATCACATATCCTAGAGTTTTGTTTTGTTTTTTTATTTTGGTTTTTGGGTCACACCCGGCAGCGCTCAGGGGTTACTCCTGGCTCTATGCTCAAACCTCCTGGCAGGCTCAGGGGACCATATGGGACACCGGATTCAAACCACCGACCTTCTGCGTGCAAGGCAAATGCCTTACCTCCATGCTATCTCTCCAGCTCCCATATCCTAGAGTTTGAATATGAGAGGACAGACACACTTTAAGAGATGCAGACAAATGTGTTCATGCATCATATACCCAAGCAACACCTGTGCCCCTTCATTTGTTCTAGGTTGACTTTGATTGGGTTTCTCTCAACTTGTACATTGTGGGGCTTTCTGCCCAGGTAAGAGTCCTATTATTTGAAGGTGGTTGCTTGGAAATTGTTGATGGTCTTCTTTGATAATCCTTTTCTGACTTCTTTCTCAGTGAGAGATCCAGTCTTCTCTGGGCCTGCAATGACACTGGGTGAAGGTCTTATCTTGAAAGGCATAACTCCTTTAAGTCCCATCTTTTGGTTTTATTACATTCCAAGAACTTTTATTGCATTTCAAGAATTTATTACTGGGACTGGAGAGATAGCATGGAGGTAAGACGTTTGCCTTTCATGCAGAAGGACGGTGGTTCAAATCCCGGCATCCCATATGGTCCCCCGTGCCTGCCAGGGGGCAATTTCTGAGCATAATGCCAGGAGTAACCCCTGAGCGCTGCTGGGTGTGACCCCAAAACCAAAAAAAAATTCATTACTGTGGGGGTCCCTTTCCTATCTGCCTGCCTGCTTTACTTTGATAGTACAATTTAAATTTAAATTTTCCTTGTAATAATCATTTTCTCTCATGAATATAATTAAAAAGGATCCATGGGCTTCGTCAGACTTATAAAAATCGTAAAGATAGAAAAATGAAAGTGAAAAAAGTGGGAATAAACCTACTTTGGATATTATATTATCTTTGGTAAATAATAGTAACAGTCATTGATGATGGGCCTGAATATAACTTGCATTTTCTCCATTTCTAACTGAATCTCCTGAGCCAAATAATGATGAAATCTGAACATAGAAAGTTTAGATAAAGCTTTTACCCTGAAGGGCCAGAAAACAAAGTTATGAACATGGTCATGAGATTTTGAATGGGGCTTATTATCATAGGAATTTGAATATAAGAACTCCAGAGATTCTAGGAGTGCAGATTTACATAGTCATTCATAAGTAAACCAGACCCTATTACTCTCCCAAAGCCAAGGAGAAACTCATCATTCTAACTGGAAGCATCCATCCCTCAGAAGACTCTTAGATACAGGGACTCTTTAGTTTATTCTCTTTCCCTTCTTCCCTCATCATGATATGGCAACTCCTCTTTCTGTACTTTCACCATCTGCAGCATTGACAGATTTTGGGTTATTTTTTGCCAGAATCCAAGTGAACCATCATGAAAAAATAACTATATTTAAGAGAGTCAGACACTCAGAGGATCAATCAAAACGAGTAGGTGTATTGCTGAGAAAATAGAATATCCATCTTCTAGAGTTGGATAACAACTCAACAAACAAAAAATTGCTGTGATGATGTTGGTTGCCTAATATAACTATAAAATATATTCTTATTTAAGTAAGAGTGACTTCTTTAGTGGACACAATTAGATCTTAAACTATTTATAATTTTTCATTGTTTGTGTTAATGGTTGGTTTTAGCTTGGATAAACGCCCCATTCCAGGTCAAATGCACCCGGGAAAAATCTGATGAGAGCTATCTGGTAAAGGTTTTCCCTACGAATAAAAAGAGATATGCTAGTTTAAAGACCACCCTTTCACTGCAGATTTTCATATCTACTTGTGTTGTTTGGAATTTCTAGTGATAATGTGATCAAGCATGTGATCAAGAAAGGAAAGCTCTTTGATCCTCACGAAATAGTTGTAACTTTTTTTCTCTATTTGTTTAACAAAATTTTCTGAATGTAAACTGATTGGTGGGTTTGTGGGTTAATAATTTATATTATTATAAAGCTGCATTTTGAGTCATCTCTGTATTATATTATCAGAGGATATATTTGAAAATGAGATTTCTCAACAATTCTAAGCAAACTTAAGGAAATCACTGCTGAAAAAGAAATTGAAAGAAGTACTTGCAAACACAGTAAAATACAGAAGTCAATATTGTAAAGAAAAACGGAAGACTTAACAGGAGATTTACATTGAAAAAATTACTTTTCTGGTCTAAAAAGAAAGGTGCGACTCTTTATAAGGGAAGAAAGATATTTGATTTTTCTGCTCTTACAAGTTCTCAGTGGAGACTTCAGTAACAAAAGCTAGGGTAACAAAAAAAAAAAAGAAAGCAAAAAAATTTATTATGTAACATAAAAGACATCATAAGGATATGAAGATCCAAAGAAGCAGTTAAACTTGAGTATTTTCATACTAGGTTTGATGAAAATACGATATAAGTGAAGTGTAGTAAATTGGGGGTAACGCAAAGGTTCACTCATTCCAATTCCTTTCATTCCTTTTCATGTCTTAGAGATAAGGCTATTCCTTTTTCCAGGTTTAGGGAGGGTATCTCTCATGTGAAGGTTTTATGACCTGCTTCAGGAAAAGGTCATGCCTTCTAAAGGAATCACTCAGATTCCTTTAACTTAAAATATTCAATATGCTAAGGTGCTTTGTTTGGGTAATTTGCTCTAACCCTTGGCATCTGCAGATTGAACAGACATACCAAGTTTCACATTGGATTAATGAGAAAGTAAAGCTGGAGAAAGTAAAATGGATCAAAGTGGAATTATATTTAAACAGCAGAAACAAGAGAGAAAATAAAATATAAAGTAAATAACACGTGCCAAGTATGATGAAAGGATGATCGGTATTTTCATTGTTCAAATATGAATGAGCTAAATGTTTACATTAAAAGACAAAGTTTGAGTTAATATCTAATCATAAGTTATATATAAAAATAGAGTGTAAAGAAAGATACTAGATTTTTAATATTTTGAGTTTTGTTTTTGGTGTGGGCCACCTGAAAGTATGCAGGGCTTACTCCTGGATATGTTCTCTGGGATCACTCCTGACATGGCTGAAGACACCATATATAGTGCCAGAGATTCAACTATTGGTACACCAATATGTACTCTATGTATATGGAACCTGGGCAGAGTGCTTTCCTTGAATGTTATTAACATGGGTTCAATATTCATAATATTTCCTTGTTAAAAGGCAAATAAGATAAAATAAAAACTTTATTAAAAGAGCAATAATTGGGGACGGAGCAGTGACGGAAGCTGTAAGGTGTTTGCCTTGCACGCGCTAACCTAGGACAGACCACAATTCGATCCCCTGGCGTCCCATATGGTCCCCCAAGCCAGCAGCGATTTCTGAGCTCATAGCCAGGAATAACCCCTGAGCATCACCAGATGTGGCCCAAAAGCTAAAAAAAAAAAAAAAAAGAAAAAAGAGCAATAATCATAGAATGGAATAAATATAAAATCTGAAATTAATCAAATAGAAAATATTAATCAGTTATAGAAATAATATGTAAATTCCTTTAAAATGTATAATGTGTATATAAAATATAATGTGTAAGGAAAAATAACCCAAGTATAATAGAAAACAATTAAGTAGTTAGTTTGTCTTTTGCTATGTATAGAAGATGCTCTGAAGCACCATAATGAAATTATGTTTACATAGAAATAGCTAGATAAATAGATCAGTGGGACAGACTAGAGAGCATATATATATATATATATATATGTACATGAATATATAAAGTATGTATTATACTTAAATATAGTATTTGAAGTCAGACAAAAATAGAAAATATATTTAGACCTCAGTGAAATTTTATTTATTTTTTTGGTCAGATTGGTTCAGTACCAAATTGAATCACTATGAGACAGTGTTACAAAAATTGCTCATGATTGAGTTTCAGTAATATAATGTATTAGCACCCAGGCTTTACCAGTGTCCATTTCGCTCCTCTGGTATCCCGTTTTCCTTCTGCCCCTCCAACCTTCCTTTGTGGCAGACACCTTTCTATTTTTCCTTTTAGGCACTGTGGTTTGCAACAGTATTACTGAAAGGTTGTCATGCGTCTAACTTTGCCTCCTTTTCAGCACCTAGTTCTTGTCCAGAGCAATCACTTTTCTCTATCATTGTCACAGTGGTGGTCCCTTCTGTGACTTAACAGCCCTTTCTCCAGTGTGGCAGGCATTCTGATAAGGCCCAGTCATCCTGGCCTTTGTTTCTATCGCCCTTGGGTAATAGTCTCCTACAACGTTTCTTTATATCCTGAAAAAGAGTGTGATCTTTCTATGTCTGTACCTCTCCCTCTGACTCATTTCACTGAACATGATAATCACCATGTCCACCCACCACACCAACACTGGTTGTTTATGTTCTTTGTGATGAGGACCAGTCTCTTTGGTGTGAGGTGGTGTTTCATTGTTTCGACTTGCATTTCCCTGATGACTAGTGATAACATTTCTTCACATGTCTTTGATGATTTGATTTATTCTTTGGGAAAGTTTCTGTTCATCTCTTCTCCCTATTTTTTGAGGGTCTGGGTGTTTTATTTTTCTTGTTCTACCAGTGCTTTGTATATCTTCTATATTAAACCTTAGATAAATAGTGGGCAAGTCATTTCTCCCAGTCTCTGGGATGTCTTTTTATGCTGGTCTTTGTTTCATTTGAGATGCAAAACCTTCTTAATATAATGTAATCCCATTTGTTTTATTTGTTTCTTCTTGCTTGGTCTGTGGTATTTCATCTTTAAAAATGACTCTAGTTTCAATGTCATGATTATTTCTGCCTATGATTCGCTATATGTCTTATGGATTCAGGCCTGATACCAAGGTTCTTAATTGATTGATTTTTGTATATGGCATCAGAGAGAGGGCTAAATTAATTCTTTTGCATGTGGTCGACCAGTTTTTCCAACAGCACTTGCCAAAGAAGCTCTTTTTGCTCCACTTCATACTTTTTGCTTCTTTATTGGTGATTAACTGATCATATGCTTAAGAGTCTGCCTCTGGATTTTCAATTCTGTTCCATTAATTGGAGGGTCAGTCTTTATTTCTGTATCATGCTGTTTTAATTACTAGTAGTTTATAGTACAGCTTAAAGTTGGGAAAAATGAGGCCTTCCATCTTCTTTTTCCTAAGGATTGCTTTGGCTCTTGGTGGGGACAGCATTTAATGTTCCATATGAATTTCAGAAGTCTTTGACCTGTTTCTTGGAAACTTGTCATGGGTATTCTTAAAAGGGACTGCATTGTATCTGTATAATGCTTTGAGAAGTATTGCCATTTTGATTATGTTAATCTGCACAATCCATAAGCAGAGGATGTGCTTCCATTTCCTATGTCCTCTTATTTCTTGAAGTGATTTTTGGTAATTTTCTTTGCATAGGTCTTTCATCTGTTTGTTAAAACAGAAATTCTATTTGATTTTTGAGGTATAATTGTGAATGGAATTTTTAAAAATCTTTCTATTTGCATAATGAATAGTCATGAACTTTTGTATTTAATTTTTTAGCCTGCCACTCTGGAATATAACTCTGTTGTTTCTATTGTTTTTATTGTGTAGTTATTATGGTTTTCTAAAAATAGTATCATGCCATTCACAAACAGTGAGAGCTTTACTTCTTTCTTTTCTATTTGGATGCCCTTAATATATATAATATACATTGTTATGGCAAGTATTTTCAGTACTATATTGAATTGAAGTGGTAGAAATGGGCAGCCGTGTGCATTATTTTAGAAAGAAGGCGCTTTGTTTTTCCCCATTGGCTATCATGTTTGCTGTGGGGTTGTGGTAAATGGTTTTAACTATGTTGAGGAAAGACCCTTCAATTTTCATTCTGTTGAAAGTTCTTATAATAAATGGGTTCTGGATTCTGTCAAATGGATTTTCTATGCCAGCTGATATTATCTTGTGGTTTTTAGCTTTTCTAATATATTACACTTACTGACTTAAAATATGTTAAGCCACTCTTACATCTCTCGGATGTATCCTCTTGCTTATGATGTATGGTTTTTGTAGTTTAAAGCATTGTAATAGATTAAATATCTAAAGCCTGTTTAGAAGTTTAGAGAAATTTTTAATAAAAGAAAAAGAAGGGAGAAAATTTAGATGACTAAGTGAATTTCAAAACTTAATAGTCTCTTAGAAAAGGTAATCTTACATCTCTCAGAACATATATTTAAGAAGAAATTATCCTGAAATTTTTTCATCAAATCTTAGTTAATGAATTTTTAAGAAGGTATAATAGTTCAACAGTTCCAAATAATGCTGCTAGGTAATGAATAGGCCTAATTCAGTACTGAAGCTGAATGGGGCATTATTTCCTCTGAGTATGGATTGCATATTGCCTAGAATAGAATCTGCACTTTGAATGTCCCTATCCTATATTCCTTCTTGGTGTTCTTAAGGTCAGTTAAGCACAGTAAATAATCTTCACTCAGCAAGTAACTTAAATCACCATCTTCCTGTCTGATGTAGCTGATAAATTCTAAGCAAACTCTAAATTTCTTGTGATGCATCCTAATGGGTGCCTCACCACACTGAAGAGCTTTTGGAAGCAAAATAAAATAATCATCTCAAGTCAAGTCAAATGTTCTTGGATCAAGGTTACTAGGTCAATGCTTAATTTAGAACCAGTTTGAGAGACATTTTTGAAATGGCATTTAGAAATTATGGGTAAAGGTCAGGCCATAACATATGATGTTGTTCAGATCCTTTGATGCGAAAGGTCTACAATTGCCTTATGTGTGTAAGAGATATTTTTTTTTCAAATGTTAACTGTGATTTAAAGTAGCAAGAGACAGTATTCAGGCCAGGGAAAATAAAGTCTCCTTCCTCAGCCCTGTTTTCTGAAATGGTTTGAGTGCAGTAATGTTATTGAAACTGAAAAGAATTATGAATAGCCATCTCCATGAGAAGAAATGGAGAAGCTTGCCCCTGTCAATTCTTGCTCTGGATTTTCTGAGATAGTTTTGAGATTGCAAGAAAACTGGATGAAATCCTCACCAATTAGAGGTCTCATGTGCTTGGAATGGTTTTAAAATGCTGTGCAGGGCTCAAAGGAATTAGTAAAGCCTGCTGCAATACGGCTACATTATTAATCTCCAAAGAGAATAGATACCAGATGTTCACACCACCCAAAGGACACATCCATGTTCTCGACAACCTTTAGTCATATTGTCCTTTAATAGATTCAAATGCCTGAAATGATTAGAAGGTGACAAAACTGTGGTTTCTACATATGAAATTCTTATTAATCAGTTTGAAGAAATGCCTGCTTGATAGGTAGGAAAGAAACATATTAAATATAATACTTGTAAAAAACTGCCTAAAGTCAAATAGTAGGAATTTGTTGCCTGCTTTTTCCCCTTTTATTTCTTTGATTGACTTAGTATTAGGCATATCCAAATGAAGTGATTCTCTTTTAGGTAAGTCCAAAATTGTTAAATCTTGAAATTTGCTATGATGTTTTCTTTATTAAATAATTCACCCAACAAGTATTTCCATGAGCTAGGTGTTGGGGATATAATAGCAAACAAAGCATTCATGATCTTTTGAAGCTCAGTGAAAAGAGCAGATTTTAATCAAAATTACCTATTTAAATAGGTAACTACAACCATACTGCATGCTTTGAAGAAAAAGTGCTGTATGCTATGAACATATTTGACATGGGGAATCTGACTTAAAGTTAAAACTCTGAATTAAAAAAATTTTTTTTGTTTTTGTTTTTTGTTTTTGGGTCAGATCCCGCAGCTCTCAGGGGTTACTCCTGGCTCTATGCTCAGAAATTGCTCCTGGCAGGCTCGGGGGACCATACAGGATGCCAGGATTCAAACTACCATCTTTCTTTATGCAAGGCAAACGCTTTACCTCCATGCTATCTCTCCAACCCCTGAATTTTAAAATTGAACCTTGTTCATTGAGCACACCTGTCAAAAGCAAAATAGATTAACATGGTTATTTAAACTCAACAACTCTCACTTTCATGGCTATAATGATTTTAAGAACAGCACACAAACATTGCTTCTGGTCACTATCCTAAGGAACATCTGAATAATACTTGGATGTTTTAACATGTTTGTTTGTTTGTTTATTTATGTTGTGCACCATTTCTGGAGGTACTGCAATACCAGGTTGATGCATAGGATGGATGGAGCAAGCTCTTATTTAATTTTCTAGTGCCAAAAATCCATTTAATATATTGTTGCTCGATAGACGGCCTATCAGATATTAAGCTGATAAGAACAGATATTACACTTGATCTTAGCCAAAAGACTGAGAAGTAATAACATGTTTTAATATTTTTACATCTCTCATTTTATTGCAAAACTTCCATGAGAAATTAATACTGTAATATTTTAAAAACTTGTAGAAAACAGAAAGAGGATAGGAGCATCTATGATCCATGTATTTTACTATGAACATTTTTCTTGCTTACCTATAAGCCCTATCAGCCTGTTTTCCTCCCTTCCCTGCAGGTTTTTAAACTGTAGTCTTGGCTTACCCTTCCCATCTTCAACAATTTGGCTTCTATCATTATTGTTTTGATTGTCTTCCTAGTTTTTGAATTCTACTTTATCCCTTCAGATTTCCATGTAACTGACCTTTTGTTTTGGGGCCATACCTGGTGATGTTCAGAGGTTACTTCTGGCTCAGGGACCATATTGTACACCGGGGATCTAACAGGTTCTTCCTGGATCAGCCGCAGGCAAAGCAACACCTCACCACTGTGATAATGCTCTGGCCCCTGACTCTGTGTGTGTGTGTGTGTGTGTGTGTGTGTGTGTGTGTGTGTGTGTGACGATATTTTTTTTCAATTTCTTTTATAGCACTGTGATTTACCAAACTGTTTCATAAAACAGTCATTAGGCATATTCAAACACCAATCCCACCACCTGTAAAATCTTTTCTTTCACCAGTCTCTCCAATCTCTCACCAATCACCATAACCTGACTCCATGCAGTCACAAACAAATTTACTTCTTATTGATTGTTATAACACAAAGGTAAATGGAATTATCAAAACTTAGGTCAACACGAGTCAATTTGAAATGATTGTTATATCTTGCAATGGTTATACTAAGGTCAGTGCCTAAGGATTTATAAGACTGGTTGGTGCTAGGGAAAATTGGTAGATTACTATGTCATTTTCCTGTTAGATTCCTTGCAATACTACTGGGCTGACATTATTATAAGATAGTGTCAATCTAGGATTCATATAACTAAAACAAATTTGGGGGGCCAGAGCCATAGCACAGTGGGTAGGGTATTTTCTTTGCACGTGGCCAAACTGGATTTGGTCCCTGGCATCCTATATGGTCCCCCGAGCCTGCCAGGAGTGATTTCAGAGCTCAGAACTAGGAGTAGCCCCTGAGCACCACCAGGTGTGGCCCACCCCCAAAATACCTCAAAATAAAATGTGTGGCTTGGAAGTTTGATAAGGTTAAGTCTTGGAGCTGTTTCTCTTGGAGTGTGTAAGGGGTGGCATTCAGCTGCAGAAAAGGATATATATTCCCACCTACCCCCTTACTGAGGGTGCAAAGGTATTCTCTGTTCTCCATCTCTTTACACTCGTTTTGCTTTGTTTAATTTGGTGTGTGTGTGGGGGGGTCCCACCGGCAGTACTTTGGGACTGCTGTAAGTTCTGTGTTACTTCTTGGGTGACTCCCAGTAGTGCCCAAGGGGACTCAAAAGTGTCAAGGACTGAATATGGGCCTCCATTATACAAAGTATGTATGTTAGTCTGTGGAATTATCTCTTGAGCCTCCAACCTTTTTTCTGTTATTTGACTATGCTTAGATTCTCTTGTTTTTCTATTTTTCATCCTGTTTCTTGAAATGCATTCATTCATTTTTCTTCACTGACTCACATTCCTCTGCTTACCTCTGAAATTCCTTTCTGGCTCTTCATTATTTCTCATTATTATATTTTTCTCATACATATCCTATCCTTACATAATCTTACTACCTTCTGTGCTTTGATGACTTTCACATCTGTGTCCTTAGTCTAAGTCTACCTTCTGCACCACACATCTTTGTTTCCTAGACTGTTCCATCTCAGATGATTTTTTATTATTTTTCATGAGAAACTATATTACTAGTTGATACAGATCCTCATGTCCTTTGTTACTCCCTACAGATGCCACTGTCATCCATATTGGTGGATCTGGCTCTCTGAATTCTCTTACCTACCCTTCACTCCTAAAGATTTGTGAATTTGTTCCTGTGTTGAGTCATTCATTTGACATGCCTTTATGCATCCTTTTTCCTAATCTCTTTCCTTTCAACTGCTTCAAAGTCATCATCCTAAAACATAAAGCTGATCATTTTAACAGTATGTTTAGAGTCTTCAGGTGACCCCCATCATGGCACCACTTACAGTACCACACCCATTAGGCAACTGGATTGCTTTGTAACAAGTAATTAAAAGAAAAGTAATTTTATAAACATGTCTCATTTTTATAAATGTCTAGAGTCAATAGACATAGTCTGATTTACATGATATACTCTTAATGTTACACTGGTGAAGAGGGGTGTACATTTTATGGCTGAAACCCAATTATGGACGTGTTTATAAACATGGTGCTTAAAGATATTATTAATTAAAAAAAGAGATAGTGAAGCTGAATGAAGCATGGGAGAA
The DNA here is from genome assembly GCF_024139225.1 of Suncus etruscus. NCBI lineage: Eukaryota > Metazoa > Chordata > Mammalia > Eulipotyphla > Soricidae > Suncus > Suncus etruscus. Next base: position 94,552,701 of record NC_064858.1, read on the forward strand.
TGCCAAAGCAAGTCATTTTTAAAAAAATCATTACTATTGTTAAAATACTTTCTAGACTGGAATACATTGGGTCTTGAGACAATATCTTGTTTATATAATTTCAATACTTCAATACTGTTTGTTTGGAATTTCAATACTACTTTTTTGGAATTACCAATACTACAGTATTGGAATTAAGTCATTGGCATAGAGGGATTTACTCCTTCCTATATTTGCTGTGGCAAGACAAAAATTCAACCAATTCTCAAGCACAGTCACTCAAATATAAGGTTGAAATGTGTCTAAGGAATTTCTTTCCATTGAACCAGTCAAGGAGTTTATATACTGTAATCTACTCAGAGGGTACTATACTTGCCATAAAATAATTTAATATCATAGTTTGTTCATCAATTTTAGTTCAGAATTAATCTGCTTTTACTTTGAATTTAGTATTTTTGTCAGTATGAATATGTAATTGTAATGATATAATTTTTACATAAAATATGTAATTATAGTGAGTAGAAAAACAATGATGCCTAAAATCAGTTACTTCATCTTATATTTAGGAGATTAAAATCTAAAGTTAGGGCCTGGAGAGATAGCACATTGGCGTTCGCCTTGCAAGCAGCCGATCCAGGACCAAAGGCGGTTGGTTCAAATCCCGGTGTCCCATATGGTCCCCTGTGCCTGCCAGGAGCTATTTCTGAGCAGACAGCCAGGAGTAACCCCTGAGCAACGCCGGGTGTGGGCCCCCCCCAAAAAAAAACTAAATTAAAGTTAATAAAAAAGAAATAATTTCATATTTACAGTAATAGACTGAGTATGCATATTTATTTCCTCTCTCTTCTAAGAAGCCCCTTTAAAGTGAGAGTAAGATAATGAAGAAAAAGGAGGAGGAAACAGGGAGGAGTAGGAATAGAAGAAACTCATTACAAAGAAAAGTTGAGTCTGTATGTGTGTGGGAGTATATCTTAAGTAGACAGGAAGTTTTAAGCTCCTGAAATTTTTCCAGGAGAAGAGGGGATAGAAATGCATGAATGGAAAGAGCTCATTATAGAAAACTTTGTGCCAAAATGTGTAGGACCTGTTGCAGGGATGCCTGCCAGAATTACAGAGGCTCAAAGAATAAAATTGTGAAGACCAAAATAAGGCCTGATGACCAAATTATTTAATTGAAAATGAAAGAAATGCTAGACAGTTTTATTCTTTCCTCATTTTCTTATTTCATTTGGTAGATCACCAGTTACAGGGTTTAAAAAAAAAAGAAAGAAGCTAATATCACTCTTTTACAATTTTAAGTCTATTTGGGAAATTTGGGATTCTCTTAAGGTTCTATTCTCCAGACTCAGGTATTTAAATACCATCAGTAAACACTGGCTGTGCTCATAGGACTCTTTATTAGCATTTTCTGATCATAGACATATGTGATAAGAAAACAAATTCACACATGATTGCAGAGGAAACAATATAAAAATACTATTCATTCTTACATAAAAACAGTCCATCAAGGCTCACCAGAGACAGAAAGAAAATTAAGACAAAACTAAAATCAGGGGCTGGAGTGATAGCACAACAGTAAGATGGACCTGGGTTTGATCCCTGGCATCCCAAATGGTTCCCCAAGCATGCAGGGGCGATTTCTGATCACAGAGCCAGGAGTAACACCTGAGCACTGCTGGGTTTGCTCCACCTCCCGAAAAAAAAAAACCCACTAAAATCAAATAGTCACCTCAGAAGCAGAGATATTTAGAGAATTTAAGTGAAACAAATATAAAATGATATCAGTATTCTTAGAAATAGATGGAAAAATTAAAATCATGAAAAATAATCTTTTGGTTTTTGGGCCATACCCGATGACTCTCGGGTTATTCCTGGCAATGCACTCAGAAATCACTCCTGGCTCTGGGGACCATATGGGACACTGGGGATCAAACCCAGGTTCATCCTGGGCAGCCTCATGCAAGGCAAACGCCCTACCGCTGTGCTATCACTTCAGCCCCTGAAAATATATTTAATTATAAGATAATGATTCTGGTTAAAAATGAAATAATGTGAAAAATAAGTTGCCAAAATATAAGTATGATGTAATGCTATTATTTATGTATATTTAAAAATACTTGAAACATTATATTTTATGTACATAGACATAAAGAGAAGATAAATCAAGACAATCATGGGAATGGTTCACAATTACATATCTTTAGGACACCTGAAGGTAGAGCAGGGTAGGTTGTATGCAGAGCTGGATATCATTATAATAATTTATTTTGTTAGAAATAGGGAAAAGCCTAAAAAGTAAAAAGAAAAACATCTGTTAAATATGGGTAGTTTATATTTTAGGGTTTTTGTTTGTTTTGTTTTGGGGCCACACCTGGCGACGCTCAGGGTTTACTCTTGGCTCTGTGCTCAGAAATCTGTGCTTGATCCTGGCTCAGGGGACCATATGGGATTCCAGGGATTGAACCTAGGTTTGTCCTGGGTCAGCAGCATGCAAGGCAAATGCCCTACCGCTGTTCTACCACTTCAGCCCCGGAGTAGTTTATATTTTAAATAATCAACACCCATTAAAGCTTTATGTATAAATTTGTATGTTTGAAATATCTGTACTTAAAATTTCAAAGATTTAGAATGTTGCATTACATAAAATTTTTGTATGTTCTCTAAAATATGATATGCTTCGTAACATGGGATATAATGTAGAAACAAAGTGAGAATCACATTAGTCAGCTTGATCTCATGACAATTGGAAGTTGGAAAAGAAAATATACTCTCAGTACTCTAGCTCTGAACTAAGTAAGCAAACTGATTATAACAATAAAATGGAAACACTATGTTAAGTTTTCAGTTCCTAGAATCTATAGAAAAGCATGAAAAACTTTAGAATGCTGATAGGAATGGGGAAAGTATAATAGAGGAAGTGTTAGGGTGCTCGGGCTTTTACAAAGTGGGGCACCAAAAGATATAAAGCTCTAAGATAATCATGTATTCATTTACTCATTCACAGATAGTTGCTTACTTTTTTGTATATAACACCACTTATATAGCTCTTATTGCACTAGGAGGTTGACTAGAGCAGTGAGCTATAATGCACACTTAATTTTCTACCGTTATTGAACCTGTATTTGAGTTCAAGAGGCAGATATTCCTTACTTAACATGCTTTAAACAAACAAACAAAAACCAAAATTAATGTAACTACCAAAAATTTGAAGGGGTGGTTATATGGAAGTATATGTTTAATATGAAAATTAGGGGGGAAAAAGGCATGGATACTGGGGGAAAGACTAGGATGAGTATAGTAACCCCGCAGAGAACTTACAATAGCATTAACTATTTACCGTCTTTGATGATTCTGGCTAGCCTTTTCATGGGATCACACCTGGAAACACTCAGGGTTACTTCTGGCTTTGCTCTCAGGAATCCCTTCTGGCAGGCTCAGGGAACCATATGGATGCCCAGGTATTGAACCTGGGTCAGCCACATGCAAGGCAACACCCTACCCTTTGTGCAATTGATTCAGCCATCTGGCCTTTGAATTAGCATTTTATTATAAAAATTAATTTTGTGTTTGTGATGGAGTGATCAAGAACCATCTTTTTAAAAAATTGGATAAAAGTTAATCTTGAAGTGTCAATGGACATAAATAGATAGGAATTAGGATTTTTATGTTTTAAACAATTCTTGTGGGGCCTGGTGAGGTGGCACTAGAGGTAAGGTGTCTGCCTTGCAAGTGCTAGCCAAGGAAGGACCGTGGTTCTATCCCCCAGCGTCCCATATGGTCCCCCCAACCCAGGGGCAATTTCTGAGTGCTTAGCCAGGAGTAACCCCTGAGCATCAAACGGGTGTGGCCCGAAAAACCAAAAAAATTAAATAAATAAAAACAATTCTTGTTAGTAGGAACACTTCTGAAAGTTTTCTTATTTGGACTGAGGTTAAGTGATAAGATAAACTTGTGATTGGGGAAATGAACCAATTCTGACTACAGAGAAACTAAAAGTTACAACTTCCGCAATATGGTCTTAGAATTATAGAGCTGTGAGAGATGCTACTACCCCACAAAATAGATCTTAAATCTCCAGTTTGTCTTATCGAAACTATGATTTTATATATATATATATAAAGTGTATAATATATGATTATATATATGTGTGTAAATACATATAGTCATTATTAAACCATCATTTGATCAACTGGTATTTTTGCATTCAAACCTTTTTTTCTATTTGAAGATAAAAAAATACATTACCTTTTTTTAAAAATAAGCACAATAGACATAATATATTTATTTTATGTTTAGCATAATGATCCTATATTTGCATTTATGCAAAACGATCACATATCTAATTAACATCTGCCACCATATACAATTAAAATGACTTTTTTCTTGTGATGAGAACTTCTAAAATCTGCTCTCAACAGCTTTTAAATATATAAGAAATTATTAACTAAATATTCCAATTCAATTAGTTCTTGGTGGTTTCTGCTATGTCCTACTCATGGGCCATGCATCTTATTGTGGTCTCTTATCTTTTTGTGCAGGAGAGGTGAAAGCTGGATAGAAATTGTTATTAAGAGTAGGAGAGGGGTTGGAGAGATAGCATGGAGGTAAGGCGTTTGCCTTTCATGCAGAAGGTCATCGGTTCGAATCCTGGTGTCCCATATGGTCCCCCGTGCCTGCCAGGAGCAATTTCTGAGCATGAAGCCAGGAGTAACCCCTGAGTGCTGCCGGGTGTGACCCAAAAACCACAAAACAAAAAACAAAACAAAACAAAACAAGAGTAGGAGAATGTAGGGAGAGTACTAGGGAAATCTTGTCTGTTTATCAAATGGGGATGGGAAGCTAGTCATTGTTGGTGAGCTGCTGATTCTTAGAAATCATCTTCAAATCTCTTCATGTGTAGGGTTGACATTGGGTGGGGTGGGTTTGGGAACCAGCTCATTTCTTTTCCTTCTATCTTTGGGGTTAGTGGGGAAGCAGGAGAAAGACTGAGTTTTCTCTTTAACTGGGGAGGGTGGGGACTAGGATTGTGAATGAGTCCCCTATATCAAACACTTTGGGTACAGGATTGGTTGTTTGACTTTATTTTTTTAATGAATGTATAAGTCTTTGTTTCCCCTTACCCTCCCAGACTTGTGTGGCCAGTTGAAAATGTTTGGTTTGTGTTCATCTCTCCTTCATTTCTGGAGCAGGGGTGATACCCCTTCACATCTCCTATGCTCTGCATCCGTGCCTCTTTTGGATGTTAAAGGTTGATTGATGCACCTCTGAAAAAAAAAAGAAAAAAAAGAAGTAGGAGAATGTGAAGGTAGGGTGTTTGCCTTGCATGCAAAAGGATGGTGGTTTGAATCCCGGCACCCCATATTGTCTCCCAAGCTTACCAGGAGTGATTTCTGAGCAGAGCCAGGAGTAACCCCTGAGCACTGTCGGGTGTGACCCAAAACCAAAAAAAAAAAAAAAAAAGGAGAATGAAGGCTACTTTCTTAGATATGAACAACAGACATGATTTTTTGTAATCTCTTGTTAGCTTAAAGACTCAATTCAAAGATTTTGGAAAGGAAAGAAGAAGAAGAAATGATAAGGTTGTAGAGATTAGAACAGTTTTCTTAGGAGGCAGTTGAAAAGACACATTTTATAGTGGTCAGTAGAATGTTACCTCAGAAGCACTGTCAGACTTCAGTCCATGGATCCAAGTAATGTCCAGTCTGCTTTGTAAGTGAAAGAAGTCATGGAAAGAAATTTATATGAATGATGGACAGTTTTGAATTTCTCCTTACATTTACATTATGAATGCAAAAGAATGTTACAGTAAAGTCTAAAAAATCAGCATACTGTAGACAGTGGCAAACACCAAAGATCTCTGATAAACTGGCTCACTTTCTCCTTTATTTGAGGAGTAAACAAACATGTAACTTCTTTATAGTGCATCAGCAATGTTGTGTCTGATGATTATTTTGACTCCTGTTGATAAAACTAAAGCAAAATTTTTATTTCCCATTTTTCTTTTTAGTCACATTTCCTGCATTGCTTTGCTAACTAAAGTTGAGAATTCTTAAAGGGACAATCTATGTAACATATTCCTGAGAGTAGTAAACTGATATATAATAAATACAGCTTACATCCTTGAAATATAATAACAGACCCCAATTCCACTTTATCAAATAGAAACAAAGGGATATATATTGGGGGTGGGACAAGCCAATTCTGTTTATACAGGTTTTCACATGACTTTTCTTTTAAAGAGTGCATGGAATGCATCCAAAACAAATAATTTTTTTTTGTTGTTGTTAAATGAGAAGACCAAAAGGGAAGTCCTAGGAAAAGGAGGATGGATGATCTTTCTTTAATGTCAAAACTGACATAAACACACACACACCCCTCCTTTTTGCTCAAGATAATTTTCTCAACAAGACCCAGATTGCTTCAGTCTTTGCCTATCTATCACCCTTTGAAGCACTTTCCTTATTATTAGGAGTGGGGGCAGGGTTTCCTTTGAGGATTTTTACAGCAGTGAAGAGTTCCTCCTTTAAATACTTTCACATGATGAGGGAATTCCGCTTTCAAAGTGCTGTCATCACTGTGGCTTCTCTGCCATAAGACAATTTATTCTCAAGTGAAAGTCCTTCTTAGTTTGATTGTCATTAAGGACTTACCTTTCTGATGGATTCTATATCTGGAGAACTTTGATTTTTTGAGAGACCGGGCAAAAGAATCCAACATTTTCCTAGGTTAGCCTCTCTGGTTAAGTTGGTTTCACCAGATTGTCTCCTGAAGGTATTTGATGGCACAGGATAGTCATTTTCCACATATATATTTTTTGTGGCTCTTTCCACTAATTATGTTTGAGTCAGATAAAAAAAATACATATTCCATCTTATAAACTTTGGCAGAGCAAAGGAATACAGTGAATTATGGTGAGCTTTGACAAAATATTCTAGTCTTTTTTGTTGTTGTTGTTCAAGTACCGTGAGGATCAATAATTTTTTTATTTTCCAGGTACAGAAGGTATTTGTCTTCCTTCTAAATCTCCCCATGGAACATGTACAACCCTTAATCATCCTCCATTTTCATAATTTTTCTTAATTCTCATATTTTTATAACACCGTGGTAAACAATTACAGTGACAGACTTTCCGAAATCATTGAACTCTTTTTGGGGAATTCTATTCTATGTCATTCTATCTCATGCTGTCCTATCCTTGAATATAATTTTCTGTAAAAATAATGTGAATATTTAACTCATGGAGTAAAAAATATATATATAGCTATATGACTTTCTTCTTAGTTCACTCGAAGCAGAGACAATTTTTAGAAAAATGTAGAATTAAGAAACTCCAAATAGAATTTATAGTTTGTCAGTATTATTGCCTGAAAGTCAGATCTTAAGTCTTTATGGTTTTTTAACTCAAATAAGTAACCTATATATCAAACAAGATAGCATGATTACTGTTTTTTTTTTCTTTTTTCTTTTTGGTTTCAGGTATTGAACCCAAGATCCTATATGTGCTCAACCACTGAGCTACACCCCCCAGTACTACAAAATTCTTCTTGAACTTTCCCTTTAAGCAGTTTTGGGGGATGCAAAACTGAAACTCTAAAAACATATTTAAACTAGAAAACTTCTTAATCATGTGGTGTTTAAGTAAATACCCTTTCAGTATCTTACTGAGAAGAGAATCCCAGAGTAAAGACAAACTAGATTCCAGTTTTCATTTTGTCTCTTACTGCTTGTATAGTATTGCAAGAAATGTCTCTTCTTTCTTCACCTTCCCCTTACAATTCAAGCCCCATGGGGGGGGGGGTTTAAATCAGTGACCTAGATAGTTTCTATGTTTTTTTCTAGTTTCTATATTTTATTATCCTAAATAAATAATTAAGCTACTGTACCTACATGGAGAAACTTAATTATAGTGATTGAACCAAGCCAGATAATAAAATGGGATTTTACCATTGAGATTTTTTAATCTAATCTGGAAATAAAAAGAGTCTATTTCCCCTTTTTTGTTGTTTTTTTTTTGGGGGGGCACACCCGTTTGATGCTCAGGGGTTACTCTTAGCTAAGCGCTCAGAAATTGCCCCTGGCTTGGGGGGGACCATATGGGACACCGGGGGATCGAACTGCAGTCCTTCCTTGGCTAGCGCTTGCAAGGCAGACACCTTACCTCTAGCGCCACCTCACCGGCCCCCTATTTTCCCTTTTCTATGGAACACTGTGATGTGCCACAATTATTCACTCTTCTTGTTTGTTGAAGATTCATTGGAATACAGTTTTAAAACCTTTTGAGCCTGCCTTTGAGCTCTCCACCATGGCAGACAGAGAGAGCACTCAGTTCCAACTCTGCTTTCAAAGTTCTTAGCACCTCATCAGTTAGAAATGCAGGGAAAAACTTAAGTACAAATCCACTATAAGTGTAAGATTCAGAGGGAGCTTGTGGGAAGTGGAGGAGTTTGAGTAAATTAAAGTTGAACCAAATGGATGTACCTATTTCATATTGTTTCTTCTATCCATGGACTCCACATTCATGGATATTATAGGTTGAATTTGCAGGTACAGAATCTATAGATATGAAGGGTTGACTATAAATTATATGGGACTTTTTTACTTGTACTAGGTAGTTGGTGCTTTTAATGATGGTCAAGTAATTTTGTTTGTGTGTATATCTATGTATAAGTAAGATATATAATTTCCTTAAATCTATTTTGAATTCTAGAGATAGGAAAATGGGGAAGGGAATAAGCTTTATGGTAAATTTTAAAAGGATATAGTGCAGGAGTCTCAAACTCAATTTACCTGGGGGCCGCAGGAGACAAAGTTGGGGTGATCCTTGAGTGCAAAGTCAGTAGTAAGCCTTGAACATTGGGGGGTCTGACCCAAACAACTAAAACAAAACAAAACCAAAAAAGATTCCTCTAGGGCAGGGCCACAAAATGTTGTATGGAGGGCTGCAAACGGCCCACGTGCCACGAGTTTGAGACCCCTGATATAGTGAAAACTATGTAAAACTTGTGTTTATATTTTATTACTGAATTATATATGTCACACATAGTATTATTATCTTCAAGCAACAATTAAGTAATAGCATGGAAGATAAAACAGAACAGAATGCTTTCTTTCTTTGCATAAATATATGACTTTATTTTAATGTTCTCAAATATCACCATTTAAACCTAGAAATTCTGTGATTGAACACAAAACATTGTGATTGTGTTCAGTAATTATTAAATCGTTATAATTTTTCTCTAATATAGGTTTAGATTTTCTCAGAATTTATGTGATAGGGAGAAATTAGTTTTCCTGAAGTCATTAATGTAGAGTCAGAGAGATGGAACATATCCCTGCAGTAGGTCCCAGATTTAATCGCTGGCATAGCATCTCTCCCTGAGCACTTTAGGGTAAGATCCTGGGAACCCACACATAGCTGGACCCAAGTAAGCCACACAACTAGATTAGCCTAACCAGGAGTGGCCATCTCTGCCACCCTAACACTGCTGGCAAAGCCATCCCTGCAAAGAATATTAGTTTGATTTAGGTACCACTACCACTTCTTTTTAATGTTGTCTTAAATCTGGGAGGTCGTGATTTATAGCAATCTTGAACTCACATCAGAATTGGAAAGTATTTAAATTGTGAGTTAAATCTAGCACAGCCTCGGAGGCTGTTTTTTTGCACAGAGGGTAATGTGGTGCTTGAGAACTTCTTACAAAAATGTGGTCTGAGCTAATTTGCTTTGTTTGAAACTGGAAATCACACTGTTGAAATTTGCATTCTGTTTTCTTTCAATAGGTGTATTAACACAAAGCACCATGTTTTAAAGGGCTTCCTCCTTTCTGCAGAAATTTATTTGGCTTCTGCAAGGGGAAAAAAATTGCACCAGCAGTTCAGCAACATAGCACCTCTTTCATCATATTGGTGATGTAGGCTTCAGTTCAGTAACTCCAGACATTTTCTGGAAACATGTAAAAACATGCCCATAAGTACTGAACATAAAACCAGACTGTACACTCATAAACATTTGTACAATCCTATGGTCCACTTACCATTGAGTTTCTTAAAGCTATATGCATATTTTACAAATCCTTAGAATAAATGAAAATTGGAACAAGATGCTAGTAGAGACAAGGTGTTACTTGGAGATGCCTAGAGAACACTGCTTCTTGACTTTCTATTACAGGAGCAAGCCCATTGATCAATATAATCAAGCTGTGATTTCCAAGATAATTCCCCATACTAAGATTTAGATAAAAGTGAGTGAACAGAATATTACTTGCATATATTTTAGCCATCCAGAAAGAGTACTGCAAAGCATGCTTCCTAAGAGGCATAGGATAAGTGAAAAGTTAATAACCAGACTAATTGGACAGTGTTTTTGGAAAATATTACACTGTAAGATTCCTGATACATCAGGGCTATGCCCAGTGACTCTGAAGCAGTTGGTGGGGTGAGCTTTATGCACTCAGGGATGTGCTGAGGAAAACCACTGGGTGGTCTAAGACAGTTTCATGAAACATAAAATCCAAACACAACTTTAATTGGATGTGGGGGAAAGTTCTTATGAAACAGTTGTACTAAAATCGCAATGGTTGCATATTATTATCCTTTAGCTTTTGACCATTTTCCCCTAGGTTGAAGCATGATTCATATATTAAGGATTTTTATATCGTGGTCATTATTTCTTTAAAATAATTATAACTCCAGTTTTGAGCCCTCTTTTTTGTGTGTGTGCCCAGGTTGGCCTTCATTCCATGATGTGATAACTCCTGACTCCATCACATTCACAGATGACTTTTCCTACGGGATGCATAGAGTGGAGACAAGCTGCTCTCAGGTCAGTCACCCTACCTGGTAACCCCACATGCTGCTTATTCAATGTTAAAGCTCTTTTAAGAATCCTGCTTTTCCTAAAGGTAGCAACTCAAGCCAAGTGACTGATCACCAAGTGGGACAAAAAAGCACAAAGAAGAGTGTGTGATGATTTGATGATATATCAGAAATTACCTTTTCAAGACTCCCATTCTATACTCCTATAACCCAAAAAACAAACTTCCCCTTCCTTCAACCTCCCACTTCCCAGCACTCAAGGAAAGTTGTTTCTAGAATCTTTATTCCACCATGTTTGAATTGTGGTCGGTGGGGGGAGTCAGGACTGAAAGTGGGTGCAGAGAACTGCAGTGAGAAGAGAGTCATGTAAACATCAGATTATATATGGCTAATGTAGCAAAAGCATCATAAACCCTAAACAACCATTTTTCACTGTATTGAATCAACTGGAGATACTTTTATTTCCCTACAAATGGCTTTGTTTAATGGTACTCTACTCTGGCTTAAAAAAAATGTGACAGAAAGCCTGCAGTTTGGAGCCCAGAGATTAACTCATATAGAATATTTGTTGGATGATGTCCATTACATGTGCTTAAGGTAAAGGGGACACAATCAGGCAGTTGTAATCAAAGTGATTGCCACGTGGGCCTCCCTTAGCATTCTTCTACCTGTCCTTTGACCCCCTTCATCAGGCACAAGGGTTTTAGGGAGTAGGTGGCATATTTACTGCCACGTAGGGAGGGATATTAGTTTGAACCTAACCATCTGATTAATTTCTGTTTTCATTCTTTTTTTTGTTATTAGACTGGCAAATTTAATGTCTTTCAAGTATGAAACTATATTCCCCTTGAAAAGAGCAGACATTTCAGTCCACTCTGGTTTTTCAGATGTGAGGGATGTGAGCAAGGTAATGGAACTTTGTGATGCTGAGTTTCTTCCACAGATATTCCATTTTAATTGGTGTGGGTGAGGCCACAACATTGGTATTTTTAAAGCCCTCCTAGTAACTGTTCATAATAATTTTGTGATGTATCTACAATAATTCTATTTTTATAAGGAAACTGAGGAACAAGGAAAGCTACACAATTGTGTAAATTCACGGGAACGGAGAGATAGCACAGCAGTAGGGCATTTGCCTTGCATGCAGCCGATCCAGAATGGATGGTGTTTTGAATCCCGACATCTCATATGGTTCCCCAGTCAGCCAGGAGCGGTTTCTGAGCGCAGAGTCAGAAGGAAACCCTGAGTGCTACGGGTGTGATAAAAAAACAAAAAACAACAACAACAACAAAAAAACATCGTGTAAATTCACATTGGTTTCAGTCACAGAAATGAAACTTGAATTTGAGCATTTTGCTCCAGATTATCTTTGTGGTGTTTGGATAGATGGAGAATCATGATAGATAGCAACATTTGCAGAGAGATGTGGAAACCCAATTTTTTATGATCCCTGAGTAACTAGCTCCCTTCAGTTCAGTTTTCCATTTCATTGAATATATATATATATATACATATTATATACATATATATAAACACAATAGGACAGTGGTAGGCCATTTGCCTTGCATGCAGCTGACCCAGGACAGTCCTGGGTTAGATTTCCAGCATCCCATATGGTCCCTCCAACCCAGGAGTAATTTCTGAGTGCATAGCCAGGAGTAATCCCTGAGTGTCACCAGATGTGGCCCAATGCCCCCCAAATTAAAAAAAAAATAAACACAAGTAAATTAAGATGATTGACCCTAGGAATCTGAAATTTTTGATAAAAATGAAGGTGGACAAGATTACTAAACATCTTTTCTGTTTTAAGTTAGTTCTTTTAATAGAGGTATTATAGTGTACAATTACTGAAGTAATTTTTAATTGAAGTAATTATTATTAGTGTTTCCTCTTTGAAAGACCACTACTTTTTCACTAAGAACAGAATCCTGAAAGTGAGGCATAAGAAATAACTTTCCTATGTACAAACTTATACTACAGGCCCTACTCATTGAACACATTCAAGCAAACTAGCATTCCCTTGCTATTTTCTCCTCTCTTCTCACTACTTTCTTTTTTATTTTTTCTTTTTCTTTTTTCTTTTCCTTTTTTTTTTTTTTGGTTTTTGGGCCACACCTGGTGGTGCTCAGGGGTTACTCCTGGCTGTCTGCTCAGAAATAGCTCCTGGCAGGCACGGGGGACCATATGGGACACCGGGATTCGAACCAACCACCTTAGGTCCTGGATCGGCTGCTTGCAAGGCAAACACCGCTGTGCTATCTCTCCGGGCCCCTATTTTTTCTTTTTCTATACCGTTCTTCTCTTTTCCTTTTTTCTTTCCTCTTCTCCCTTTCTTTCTAATGTATTTTCTCTTTTCTTCCTTCCTACCCCTTCCATATACTTTCCCCTTTTCCCCCTTTGGAAATCCAACTATCCCTTCACCCTTCAATCCCATCCAGACCTCCCACCGTATTAAAACTCTTCACCCTCAGTTCTTAATCCATTAGGCATTAGACTGACCTCCTACCCCAACGAACCAGTACCCAGCACCCAAGCGAAGGGACATCCAGTCAGACCCACAACTCATCCCCTGCAAGAAAAGGCAACCAACTCCCCTGCGGACTCAGGCTGTGTGGCCCTCCCTACCAACTCCCCCTAACATGGACTGTTACTTGAAACCGGACTTAGCTCTAAAAGTATCCCCAATGCAAGAGCTCTTCCAAGACCTCCCTGCCGCAAATCTTTACCAATCTCAAGAGGTCAGGGGCTGTAATGGAAAGGTGCTGGGAACCCACACACCACAAGAAAATCCCAAAAGACAATGGGGAAACCTAAACTTTCAACATAAGTATAAGACCTATATTACACCACTTCCTTACCTGCTTATCCCCAAAAGTAAAGTAGTCTCTTGCATCACTTTGTTCCTTTAATTACCTTGTTAATTCATTTTTTTAAAAATGTTTGTTCTACATATACATAGGTGAGCACATATATTTTTATTCCTATTTTTATCTTTTTTGGGTGTGTGACCTGTTTCTGTTTTCTTCTCTGTCCATCCCCAAATGCACCGATAATATAATGTAGCACCATACCTCCCTGCAAAGGCACACTAATAAAAGGGGAAATCCTACATATAAAAACGAGTTCTTATCTACTAGGGATAAGAACTCATACTTGTTTACAATACAGAGATATCTCCCACCTTGAAAATATGTCATGCGGACCCAACTTAGACCCCAGGTGATTAGACACCATCCATCCAGCCTTGAACCCTGGATCCCAGACATAGAAACGACAAAATTCTTCACAACAGCTACGGGAAACAAATCCCAACCGGGACATCCTTAATGCTGCTGGACTGACCAACAAGTGCCAGCTCTAATATGATATCCTGACAACGAGGAAAATGGGAACACTTGACCTAAGAGCAGGTTATCCTACCTCACCAGCTAACGATAAGACAAAATCAGAAGACTTGTCACCCTTTGGTCAGTCCAAAAACCAAGATCGCAATTTACAGATGACTGGTTACTAGAACCATGACTGGACTGTACATATCTTGGAACCAATAAAAAAGCCCCAGTCTAGAGTTTGAATTACGACCTGAACAACAACCATCATCCCCAGTTCCAAAGGTCTGGCTGAGACAATTGCAACGGAATGGGGCTTCTGGAAACACAATGAAAGACACTATCCTAGGTTCCATCCTAGGATCAGTGCAAAGACCAAGACCACCAACCACAGAAGATGGATTAAAATGATACTGAGGGAACAGAACTTCTAGAACGACAAAGAAAGACTTCATCATAAATCCCACTCCTGGATCTGTGCAGATACTGAGATCTCTAGATACAGAGGTCTGATTTTATCACCCAGGAAGGAGCAGAAGCCTTCCAAACACCACGAAAGCACTAAGGGGAGAGTAAATGAACCTGAATGGAGTCTATAGTTAATCCCATGACAATATACTCCAAGGGTGGAGAAACCCCATATCTCTTAGGCCAAGTAAATTCCTTTTCGAATGACTCCAATATTTACTGTGCCATTGCAGGAGGGGAAAAAAGGCAAAAAGCATAAAACATTTTTTATATATATTATTTTTTAATACTCAATTTTTAATATTTTTTATTTTTATTTACCTATCTACTTCTTGTTGATTTCCTTGTTTTGGTGTGGTTATTGAAGTTGTTGTCCCCATTTATATTTATGTTTTTTACCTCTTTTCTTTTCTTTCTTTATATGCCCTGCCATGCTTTTTATCTCAAGACCATGGCTATTTTTGTGGTGCTTATCATTGTTATTGTTGGAGTGCTCACTGGATATTTGATACTTCTTGTTGTACTGTTGGGTGTTACACATTATTTTTCTCCTTCGTCTCTCAAACCGATCATGAGAGCCTCTAGAAGGATCCCACCCATTTTTGGCATATTAGACTTTTACCCCAGTTTATTACTTTTCTCTTCTTCAAACAAAACCACATAACTTGAACTATCTAGTCCTGCCTCCCAGTTAGAGGGGGAAATAAGGGAAGCACCAAGACCAAGCAGGTGCAAGACTACTAAGTAGTAAACTAGGTACAGAGGGGACCACATTTTCTAGCAGCCCCGGGGGTGAGGGTGGAGGATTTGGGAGGTAGGACGAAAACGGAGGTATAGGGAGGACAAACCGGTGATGGGAATCCCCCTGATTTTATGTAAATATGTACCTAAAATATTATTGTCAACAATAGGTAAGCCACTATGTTCAAAATAAAAATTATATTTAAAAAAAAGAAATAACTTTCCTTAAGGCCCTAATTGCTTATGTTTTTGCAATGAATTCTTAAAATTCATAGTTAGAATTAATTTCCTTTATTTGTGCCCATCACAGAGATAACATCATCAATAGCAGTGAAGAAAACACCATTATGAAGGTGTCCTACAGTGTCCAACATTAGGTGACATTCACAAAAGAGATCTGTTGTAGCAGGCATTTCCCTTGGCCCTTTGACTAAAGACCTGGCTAACATTTTTGGATCTTGGTCTAATAGTTGGAACTTCCACTGACCTATTTACTCCTTGTCGGCTACTTTTTCTGCCACCATTTTGTCCCAGATTTAAAAAGCACTGTGAAGTAAGTTCCTAGTAAAATTCAGTGAGGTCCTAGTCTTCAAGAATGATAACTTTTCTGGATTCTCCCCATTGGCAGAGAGTTGGGAGGTTGGTTCCAGTACAGTAATTGCTTGCCAAGGCGTGTACTGTTAGCTCCATTTCTGTTTGTATTTCTCACACAACTATTATTTTATTTTACATTTTCCTTTAATTTTCTCCTGTTAATTTACAGCCTTTTATCTAAATTAAAACAATTAAAATGATTTAATTACAATATATAATTGATTTTAATTTCTCATACTAGAGTTAACACCTTGTGCTTCAATTTTGAATTTATAATTTTAAGATTATATTTCATGATCTATTTATCTTGTTTTTCTATCCTTTCCTCTTAGGTATTTCCCTACTCACAAGGAGTAGGAAGTTTCCATATTTATTTTTCCTCTCTGATGATTACAGGATGTGAGAAACTTCTCTGATTTACTTCTTTTATAATTATTGGGTTTTTTTTTGTGGGGTGGGCCTACACTTGACAGCATTCAGGGCTTACTCCTGACTCTGTGCTGTGAAGTTACTCTTGGTAGGTTCGGGGAACCATGCGGTGCTGGGGATTGAATGTGGGTTGGCCACATGCAAGGCAAACACCCTCCCCACTGTGCTATCACTCTGGCCACAAGAATTATTTTATTTTTAATTAGAAAGATAATACAGGAGTAAGACACTTATCTTGTATATGGCTGACCAAGGTTTCATTCTTATCACTGCCTCTAGTTCTCCAAGCAACACCAGGAGTAAGCCTTGAGCAGCTCCAGTTTACAAACACAAATGACATTTGAATTTACATTTTGTCACTTCTCTGGTTTGAATTCATGTTATGAAGAACCTATTAGAGAGTTTTACTATATCAATGACATTTTCTATTCCTTGTGTCTGGAGTGCCAAATATAAGAATTCCTTTACTGACAACTGAGCTTGAACAACAAAATCGATAAATGCAACTTGTAATATTGCTACATACATTTATTGGTTTCCAATTTTTGTTTTAGTAGTTAGGATTTTTCCCTTTAAGAAATTATATTGATGGATTGAGCATTAGTACAGTAGGCATGGTGCTTGCCTCTGTTCAATCCTGGTTGAACTTGATTTGATTCCTGGCATTCCAGATGGTTCCCTGAGCTCTGAGCCAGGAGTGATCACTGACTGCACAGCCAGGAAATAGTAAGCCCTAAGTACCACTGAGTGTGGCCCAAATATAAAAAACCAAGGTTTTGATTATACCATGAAATGTGTTTGTCCTCTTATTTAGGTTCAGCTTGGCACAGACTCTTCATGAACCATAATTTGTCATCTTTTTTTATCATACACTGTAGTGTTTTTATGTTTTTTTTTATACTCAGTTTTGGTTTTGCTTTTCAGGCTACATCTAGCAATACTCCAAGATTATTCCTGGCTCTGTGCTCAGGGATCCAGGGAACATATGAGGTGCCAGGGATTGAATCCTGGTTAATTGGGTGCAAGGAAAGCACCTACCTTGTAGATTATCTCTCTGCTCTCACACACCCACCCTCCGTAGTGACTTCTTGAATAAGACTTTAAAAAAAATAACCTCAGAAAGTTATCCTTGAATAAGTACTATCATCTCTTTTCAGAAATATTGCAGCCGAGGTCTTAATAATTCAGGAATAAGAGACCTATTAATAGAGTTGGTGTTTAATAGCTCAAGACACAGGCAGGATGGTGGGGATCTTCACTGCCTTTTATTATAATTACTGACTATAGGAAGAATTGGACTATACTGTTACTTTCTGATTTTTATTGCAAAAATGTTTGTTTTCTTTTGCTCTTCTTACTGCCATCAGGAACTGTACTCCACTTAACTCTTCCAAAGGAGTTATGAATTTGCCTACTTTGATGGGCATAAACACTTTTGCTCAGCTATAATAATTTCCTATCAATTTTAAAGTTATAATAATTTATCTTCCTTTTATTTAACTTTCATTTTTAACTAGTGATCAAGTACATTGCTTCTATTTCTATTTCTCTGACTACTATGAATAATTGTCTGACAGTTTTTCCCTAATCCTCCAACCCTGGCATGTTAAAATTAAATTCAGTGCAAAGAGGTAAAATTTGCATGGGTTAAGCTGTAGTTCCACGAAGTAGGTCCCTCCTTGAAATACTCATTAATTCTACTTCTTTAGATCAAAATTCTCCATCTGCAGCAAGTGAGAGTCCAATAAATCACTTAACTTTGCCTAATAATCTTTAAGAAAACCATCAGATCCCTGAGTTTACCCAACTTTGGGTTTATTTATGACTCCTGCTATTTCTGCTGGAGTCTAGAGTGGAGTCCCTTAAGTTTGTTTTAGATTATTATTAATTTGTTCCCAGTCAGCCAAATCAACAGAAAGGTAAATATTCCCCACTACAAGTATTTTTCAAAAGTTAAGCAGTTTTTGGTAAAACCCCAAACCTTATTAATCTTTTGCAGATGACAACTCATATTTTGCTGATGATTAAAGATGCCCATGGGTTACAATAGGGGTTCAGACTCACAGCCCATCTCTCTTTTTCTTGATCTTTCAGTAAAATCATAATGCTAAACTGGTGACTTTACAATCATTTCCTTGGCAAAAGATTAATATCACAAGCATAGAGGAAAAGAGCCTTACTTACACACAAGTGTCTTCAATAACGGTGGGAGAAAACAGGATACTACTGGCAAAGTAAATTGCTTTTCTTCCTACACTCTTCTTTTCCTCTCATCCCACCCCATGTGCCTGAGTGTAAAAAGTGCTTTGAAACTGCTTCATCTTATAGATCAAACACTCAAGAGAAAATGACAATAATAAAGCCCCCCAAGATCCTAGGAATAGATGGGAGCCCCCTAGAACAGTTGGAAACACATAAGTGAAGAAATATGTAACTGTGTTGAATGCATTATTTGTATTTCTTATGCACACAATTGAGAATTGCAGTCAGATTTTTAAAGGAAATATGTTAAATTTGGTGTGACATCACTTTTAAAAAGTGGATATCTGGGGACCAGAGCAAGAGTTACAACAGGTAAACACTTGCCTTGCATGTGGCTAGCCTGGGTTTGATTTCTGGCATCTCATATGGACCTCATAGCAACCTTGAGTGATTCCTGAGTGCCAGGAGTAACCCCTGAGCAGTACTGGGGGTGGCCCACCAAACCCCAAAGTGGGTTTTTCCCCTGGTTCTTTTCAGGTTAAGTTGCAGTTTTTTTCTGAATGGAGGGATCTTAGGTTTGAAAAGACTCCTGAGGAAATTTAAACATGTAAAAAGTGCCAAAGAGATAGTAGACTGGGCATGGTGCTTGCCTTCCACAGGGCTGACCAGCTTAGTCCTCTGCACACCTGATCCAATGGTCCTCAAACTATGGCCCGCGGGCCACATATTGTATTTATTCCCATTTTGTTTCTTCACTTCTAAATAAGATATATGCAGTGTGCATAGAAATTTGTTCATAATTTTTGTTTTTACTATAACCTGGGGCTCCAACAGTCTGAAGGACAGTGAACTGGCCCCCTGTTTAAAAAGTTTGAGGATCCCTGCTTGATCCCACTCACCAGGAGAGATCCCTGGGCAAAGACCCCTGAGCACAATCAGGTGTGGCCCCTAAATAAAGAAAACTAAGCAAGTGTAAACAATTATCTGTGGGGTGGGGGAAAGTACAGAGGTTAAATCACATGTATTGCATGCAGCTAAACCCCAGTTCATCCCATACCACATGGTACCCCAGGCATCACAGGGTGTGGTTCTGTACACTCCCCAGCCCCAAACTGGGTTGCCAAAAATTGCTTGGGAGGGGCCCTGAGCATACTGAACATTGGCAGTCAACCCACCCCACCCAAACAAAACGATTATCTCAAGTTTTTTGAGAACGAGAACTAAAATAGCCTATTATAGTTTGCATTTTCCCTGTAAAATAAAAATAACATGACCACTTTTTTGTTAGGCAACTTGCAAAAAGCACACTCAGGATTCTCCCTGAAATAAATCCTGGAACAGCAGGTTTCAGAGATTTCTTCATCAGGCAGCCAGTTTGTTTCAGTTACAACCAGGTGTGCTGAGAAAGCCGCACACATTGCCAGTTGGCCGGGTAGGGGAGGCAGAACTCGCAGGCGGCTAAAGAAACAATGCATCACTGACAACTTCCATTCATCATCCCAGTCTTTGGCCAGGGGGAGAAACTGGAAAGAATGGACTCCATGTGCGCTCCCCTCAGGGAGGAGCCTTTAAGGCCTGTGCACTTTTAAAAGAAATGGGGGAACCAAGGAGATTGCAGCCTAGAGGACTCCCAGATGGCAGTTTGTCCCTCAGACAAATGGCCTTGCAGCTTTGCAGCTTGCATGTGGTGGCACAGGGACTACGGGACACCTGGCTATGTTTGCAAACATTGTTCTTCATTTATTTATGTGAGCCTGGTTGGATCTTCCAGAATTTCTTGTGGCAAGCTTGATGCAGCCATCTCTATCAGCTGTAGGGAACTCATCTATTCTGAGAATCTCTAGCCCTTCCTCAACTATATTGTTGTTTCCATTTTTATTGCCTTTCTTTGCTGTAATTTCCTCTTCCTTCTCTATTCAAACCTCTACTCTTACCCCTTTTATTTTTCCGAGATTAAACACAGCCAGAATCAGAGTTTTCCCTTCATTTTGACCTAAAAGGCTAGGTCCAGATCAGCAAATAGAATGACAAACCATAAACCAATTCAGTTCAACAGATTAAATTACTCTGGTTTGGGGTTTTGAAAATGATTTGGGAAATAAAGACCATATAAGTCCCCCTAACTGACATCAAGTATATCCTTACAGTGTTTATTTTTGGAGGAAGGTTAAATAGTACTGTTTTTAAAGTTTGTCCAAGAGATGATTAATAAAGGCAGCATTATTAATTTTGCCCAGATAGCTATATTCTCTTACTTAAAAACAAAACAGCCACAAAAGCCAATAAAGCCTCTGTGAGGCTTTTATGTGAAAACTCCACCTCTCAGAAACTGTGATCAAAGTGCCAGAGCTGCATGCGAGATCAATAATCGCACACACATATTGGTCACGGAGCACCGTTCCTGAGGGTCTGCACATTGACCATTTTGGCAGACAGAAATGGGTGTTTTCCTGTGTCCGTTGGGGAAGCACATGTATTTTTTGCTGGTGCATCTTAGCTGCTGATGTCTGAAAATTTGGCCTCCATTGTTAATAGAAAGGAAAAGCAATCTGAACTGTCAGCCTTAATATTACCGAAACCTACATAGAATGTGGTAAAATAATGCAAGATTTGTTTTTTAGGCCTGTTTTATATTTTCCAGGCAATAGATCAAATCAGTTCATGGTTCACTTTTAGTTCTTTAATAAGCTGACACAGTATGTTGGCAGTAAAATAAGAATGCCCTTATAACATGGAAGTGCCACATAGGCAAAGTTGCCATTTATACTGTTTATTCATAACCGGAGGTCGCTGGAGAACTTAGTTTGGCACTTTCAAAGGGCCAACTGTGCTTCTACTTTTTTCCATTGTAACTATCCTCATTCTTCACTTTTCTCTCATCGTCTCCTTTGCTATCTTTGCCCTGTTACAAGTCCTTAGTCTTTTGATTAATTTATAAGTGCACTTATATACCAAATTCACACACTGAGAAAGATTAATAAATCATTTTTATTCCTTGTATGTCATAAAATTCCTACATATGGCTCTTTCATCTGCCTGAAACACAATTGGAAATATCAGCTCCCTTTTTTCCTTGTGTTTTTATACTCCAGTCTCCTAAAGCAAGCTGCCTTGGACCTCTTTGCCAATATGTGCCAACATCAGCTCCCAATCCTAATACTTCACTTTCTCCCTCATTTTTTCCTGATTTAGTCTTTATTTCTACCTGCTATGTTTTCTTTCTTCACTGTCTTGTGACTTTTTTTGTTTTTCTTATTCAAATTTAAACTGAGTTCAGGAATCGTTAATTCTTGCAGAATCTGAGACAGGGCTTGGCATGTACTAGGCACTACATAAATAATTGTTCAGTGAATAAATTGATGTCCTTGTGCCAGAGGTTGGTTTCTTCGTAATACAACAGATGCTGCTTTTAGAACCTGTTTGAATTTGGTGCATTAATATCTTCCCTTCCTTCACTCCCATTTCTGTTGAGAAAGGGGCTGGAATGAGTTGTGTGACCTATGTAATCTCCTTCTGGAACAATTTGCAGCATGGAACCCAATATTAGAGTAGTTGGTGTAGGGCTAAGTGAACCAACCATTTCAGATCATTTGCTGAATTTCTTTTAAACAGAATCACAGACTGTCATCTCACCTCTGACCGATTCTCTTTGTCTGATTCTCTTCTTCCTCTGGTTTGTTTTTGAATTTAAACAACTTCACCTTTTCCAGATAATTTACTTTCTGAAGTATAGAAACCAGCATGGCTCTCTGCCTATTGGAAGTAAGAAAAAAAAAAAAAACTATTGTGTGCGCTGGTGAAAATTTCCCCTTCGCTTGCTGTCCTAGTGATCATGACATAAATCTATTGTGCCTTGCCACTGCTTTGCTAGATTTCAAGAACATCCAAGGCTTGTCTGATGTTAAGTTTTACTGCCATGAAAGCAAACATCACCTCCGTCATGGCCAGTTAAACAGTATCTGTTACAGTGGACTTCTGCATATCTGAAACCCACCCATCCAAAGCCAGAATTCATGCCAGTGGGGAGACATTTTATTCTGCCATGTTCCTTACAAGCATAGATCAAGGGTCAGCTCAATTCATAAAATTACTGCCATCATTTTTCAGCTGGCTGAGAGACTTTATGGATTGAAAAGTTCAGTGGCTCCTAAATGATTTCTCATATGCACAATCCCAGGGAGTGGTGTGGTGTGTGTGTGTGTGTGTGTGTGTGTGTGTGTGTGCGCGTGTGTGTGCATGTGTGTGTGTGTGTGTGTGTGTGTGTTTTAATTTTCAGCATGTGGTGCATCTCTGCAACTATTGACAGGCAGATTAGAAATCATCCATGATGTTTTCCATCATTTCTCTACAGGCTGGTCAACCATTTAAAGTGCTTTATGTGCCTCCCTTTCAAAGCCATATTTGCACACGCTCCTTCCTTACATTTTGCACTTCTCTTTCAGTGTGGGGCTCACCTGGGACACATCTTTGATGACGGACCTCGTCCAACTGGCAAAAGATACTGCATCAATTCAGCTTCACTGTCTTTCACACCAGCAGAGACCAGCAGTGCCGAAGGGGCCAGTGCAGTGGGCAACCCAGCCCAGGCAGACAAGAAGGAGCTGTAGTGTAACCAAGAGGGATAGAAACGAATATACTTAAAGTGTACTTAATGCACAGCTTGTTAATGAAAGTCAAAATCGTCTCAGATATATTTTTAAAAAAATCATATAAGGCCATATTTGTGCTCTTGATATTTTTTCCTCCTTTTGCTTAAATAGAGATCCTGGCTGGATATCCATGTATTTTGCTATTGACTAGACTCAGAACTGTTTATAATTTTAGTCGACGAAGATAGCTTCGGCAAACTTCTGTCACAAGCCATTCAGAACTACCTTTGGCATTATTTCTTCAAGCACGTAGTTGCTTTTGAGATTCTGACCCTCCCCGCCCTGTTGCCTTGCTTTGAGACAGTTGCTATTTGCCTTTCAAATATGAAAATCAAGATCTCTGAGGCAGAGAAACAAGAGCTTAGCGGTGCAGGGAACCCAGACCTGGAGGAGTCGTGTTTGGGAGGCTCATGTGTAAGCTCCAGCTCAGTTGAACTAAAGTCTTAGGAGATTTCTCAGCCTTGTGGAAAGTTTGAGCTAAGGTGGTTTATTCTCACTCAAAGGGTGTGAAGGTCTAAAATCTTTCCTTATGTTAAATTATTGCCAGATCTAAAGGGGCTCACCCAGTGTTATGGCACGGTAAACATTACTGCTTGGTTAGGCCTTTAGTACTTTTTTTTTTTTCATGGAAAATATTGTTGTGGAAGATGACTGTGAGACACTGAGCCCCAATTTGCCCAGGGTTCACAAAGAGTACCTGCCCTGCCTTTTCTGTCTGTCCCTTTACATCTAAGACCACCTGTAGCTAGAAGGGCATGGTGGTGAATCCCACTGTGTAACTTAAAATATTGAGGATGAGAGAAAACAAGAGGGTGGAACAGCTGTCCCTGTGTGTTGTCAGGTTTTCTCAGGAAGAGCCATGGTGATGAACATGACCTGCTGCATCCAGGGGTGAAGGGAGGTTTATGATTGGTGGACACTGTGTTTGTTTTGGAATCTTGAATGCTAATTATGAAATGTAGTTTTTTAAAAAGTATTTTTATAAATATTTGATAGTGTCTTTCCTCGTAAGCACAAAAGAAGAAAAGGATGAAACAGTTGATAATGTTAATGAAACTGTCAAGAGACTGAAATGAAACGTGACAAATCAAAATGTTAGTGTACCTATGTCCACATCTGGTATTTTTTTTTGTTTTTTTTGTTGTTTTTTTTTTTGGTCACACCCGGCCGCGCTCAAGGGTTACTCCTGGCTCTATGCTCAGAAATCACACCTGGCAGGCTCTGGGGACCATATGGGATGCCAGGATTCGAACCACCGACCTTCTGCATGTAAGGCAAATGTCTTACCTCCATGCTATCTCTCCGGCCCCCCACATCTGTGTTTCTACAAATTTGGGTGAGGCTTTTTGTCACAGATGTCTGACTTTGCTAGTTTCTTTCCTGTTCTCACCAAAGAACCCCATTTCTTAATCACCCAAGGATCCCTTGTGAAGAGATCTGAAGAAGTACGTTTTTCAGAACATTCTGTTTCCATCTGCACTCCATCCTGAGGGGGCACACACCTCCCTTCTCAGTGGATTCAGCTCTGGATGTTGGTCTCCAATCTAATCCAAAGACAGGAGCCACCGTGTTATCAGACAAGGAACGAGGAGCTTCTTTCTCCAGAGTTTATGTTCTCACTGTTTTGTTTATTTCTGTTTTTATTTTTTTATCTGAGGGCTTGAGATTGTCTTCAATTTAAGACACCTTTTCTAGGACTGAAGAGATAGCAAAGCAGATAAATTCTTGTATGTGGCGAACCTGGGTTTGATTGCCAGCACTATGTTTGGTCACTGTGCCTGTCAGGAGAGATTCTTAAATAGAAGAGCAAGGAGAAGGCCCAGAGCATAGCTGGGTGTGCCCCCCCCACCCAAAAAAAAAAAGAAAAAAAGACAAAGACACACTTTTAATCCTTAACTCTTTAGGAAAACCAGATTGGCGTTTTTGTTTTTGTTTTATTTTGTTTTGTTTTTTTGCCACGTTTCAAGCATCAACTTCAAGAAAAATGCAGCATCTATTGAAAAAAGTGGTGTGTTTGCATGTGGTTTAATTCCAGATTGCTTTAGAGTTTAAGTGGTATCAAATTTCAGTAAATTTCTGTCTTATGTTAAAGAAATATATTACCAAAATGTCAGTGAGCAATAATGTCAGCTGTCGAGCATGAGATTTATTTTTGCAGGATATGGAGTGCAATGAACTGAGTCAATATGGCGAGGTGTATGTGATCTGTGGGAGTTGCGTGGGACTTTCCTTCTCCGCTCTGGGGCCCTTGCTGCACCTTCAAAAATGCAGCTTTCTGCTGGTGTAAAATATGGGTCAAAATGGTGCCTCTGAAGGAAGCAGCTGTGTATATTGTATTAGAGAACAATTTTCATGCATTTAAACTTTTCACTTCTTAGATGCATTTAAATACTTAATGCACATGACATGTTAATTTAAAAGTCTTTCCATGTTAATCAAACTGAAATGCCTTGCTTTCAATGAAGACTATAATGAAAAGAATAATCATTTGTTCTGAAGGTCAGATATTATTTTTGTCTTGAATAACTTTGTAATAACTTTTCTCCAATCAAAACTTTTGGAAGATGACATGAAATTTTCATTAGAAACAAACCTTTTCTTATGTTAATTGTATACAGCAATGAGGCAATAAAATTTCTTTATAAAAATGTCTTCTTCTCTGACTTGAACATTTCTTTGTGTTTTAGTGCAGAGACATGGATCAATCACTGGAGTTGGCCGTGGCTCTGTTTATCTCTTTCCCCAGCCTCGTTTGTATAGAATACCTTTTATCTGATGCGGCTTTGGCAAGCAGGGCTCTCAGTATCTGGTGGAATCCAACTTTTCATATCCCAGGTTCCTGGGAAGGCCTCCAGGGAGCAGAAAGATTGGAGGAAAGGGAAGCATTTGCAGAATTACTCAACCTTCACCTCACCTCAGCAAACTCTGCAGCAGCTTGTGTATGTTTTTGTGCTTAAAATAATGGACTTTGGGGAGTTCCATCATCATAATTCTAAGGATAAAAATGCAGGAATGATACCAGGCTGCTGCCTAGGCTTCTGTGAAAGAATTTGACAGGACAGTTATACTCTTCTTGTCAAAGGATTGGTCTGGGGGGAAATACACCCGCAGTTGCTCAGGGATGAATTTACAGTACAGAAGAGCACTCCTATTTGTGGTTGACATTTCAAATGTTAAGGATCTTCGTTGCATTGTTGATTTGTTTATTTTAAGAAGGGCAAGAAGCAATACTGAGTTTTGTGTTTTTAGCTAAGTCTTTAAGTCATCGTCCTGGGAGCCTGTGACTCAGAGGACAGTGATTTCATGGGGTATCTCTTAGCACAGTGCTCAGAGTGTGGGCCCCTGACTACAGTGTCAGTTTCAAATGCAAGTTGTCAGGTCATTTTCTAAGCTTCCAACACTAGGAATTCTAAAGCAGGACCATAGCAATTTGTGTTTTTAGAAAGTCCCCTATATGATTCTCATGTTTTTGTACATTTGAGAAGTATTGTCTTGGTACTTTTAGTGAGGAAACTACAATTGCTCCTTTTCTTTGTTTTAGGTTTTGGGGGTCACACTCAGCAATGTTCGGGTTCCTCCTGGCTCTGCACTCAGAAATCACCCCTTGCAGACTCAGGGGGCCAGATGGGATGTCAGGAATCGAACCATTGTCGGTCCTGGGCCAGCCTCATTCAAGGCAAACGCTCCATCGCTGTTCTTAGTCTCTGGCCTCTTCAATTGCTCTTTTTTTTTTTTTTTTTTTTTTAGTTTTTGGGTCACACCCGGCAGCGCTCAGGGGTTACTCCTGGCTGTCTGCTCAGAAATAGCTCCTGGCAGGCACGGGGGACCATATGGGACACCGGGATTCGAACCAACCACCTTTGGTCCTGGATTGGCTGCTTGCAAGGCAAACGCCGCTGCGCTATCTCTCTGGGCCCTTCAATTGCTCTTTTATTGTCACTGTTTTTTTCCCCAAGATATAGATCAAACACTTTCCCCCAAACTTCTTCCCTTTAATGTACTCTTGTTCTTTACTGCCCATCAGTATCTTTCTGGCCTTGTCTCCATCTGATTTCTATTTGCATGTCTGGGTTGGACTTGGGCTGGCTCATGATGTTCACCATGGCTCTGGAAATGCAGGCTGTCTGTGGCAGCTGCCTCTCTGCGGGAAGTAGGAAGTCTATCTCTGCATTCATTTTCATAGCATCTTTCCTACCCCTTCCATTTCATTGCACATGTACCTTTCATCTTCATGATCATGGTGGTAAAAGAAAAGTTTTTTCAATTCATTAAGAGATTTGTACAAAGATTCCAGGGACCTAGTAATGACTGATTTTTTCCGGAAAACTGTTGACCTAGATTTTAATAACGAAATGATTTCTAGACAATGCTGACATAGCAAAACTGGCTGAATTAAAGATTATCTTTGGGTCAGGTTATTATATATTCACATTGAATTCTCACCAGAAGTCACTGAACTGCACTACAATATAGTTCAACTCCAACACACCTAGATCAGGGAATCCTAGAAAAAGGGCAGCCACGAATCCTTGGAAAATCAAATCAGATTCCCAGGCTTTCATGAAAATTTTCCAATTTTTTTAACTTTGTCACTACACCATACTAACAGTAATCTCTTTATTGATACCAGAAAACTGTACGGAGACAATTGCAAACATTGAAATAAAAATTAAATACTCATTCTTATTTCCAAGTTTGCACTTCTCAGTGCAGTGTTCATTATCACTACCTATAGTCCACATATACTTGCCCATTTTATTCCTTCAACTTGGGCAGGAGCCTGAGAGATTTTTCACGACTGAGCTGCAAGGTTAAGCAGCTAATATTTAGGAAGTGTTTCCTTCAACACTTAATATAATTGAATAAGATGCAGAAATAATCAGAAATCAAAGAAGTTGCCTGCAGTACCACAGAAAAGAGTTAAAAGACCCAGAATCTATAATCACAGCCTAGGTTTTCTTTTTAATGGAACTGAGCATTAAATAACTATTTAACTATCATACGAAATAGGTTCTGATTTTTGATTTACTGATGGTGGAGGTAAAACTCAGAAATTCAGATAACTTGCAGAGCTAGAGCATGGTCATGTTTTTCAAAGACTTCCAAGGTACTTTCAAATCAACACTGAAATGCCTCCAATGTAGACTCTGGCTATTTGGATAGGCTTAAATTGAAGGTAGGTTTTGCAGTAGGGAAAATATGTTCATATTATTTATTTTAGGTTGATTGCATTTTTCCCCTTTAAAGAATATCCTGGGCGGGGGGCCGACGAGGTGGCGCTAGAGGTAAGGTGTCTACCTTGCAAGCGCTAGCCAAGGAAAGGACCACGGTTCGATCCCCCGGTGTCCCATATGGTCCCCCCAAGCCAGGGGCAATTTCTGAGCGCATAGCCAGGAGTAACCCCTGAGCATCTAACGGGTGTGGCCCAAAAAAACAAAAACAAAACAAAACAAAAAAAGAATATCCTGGGGGGTCAGGAAAGCTCATGCTAATTGTGCAGGATTTCTAGCACTGCTGGGAGTGACCCCAAAGCATAGGCCCAAGTACCTCTGGGTATTGCCCCAAAAGTGCTCAAAAAGTTGTATGTATTATTTTTTGCTTTTGTTTTGGGACCACACTCAGCCATGCTCAGGGGTTACTCCTGGCTCAGTCTTGGTGGGCTTGGGGACCATATGGGATGTCTAGGATGCAATGCAGGTTGGCCATACCGACTATACCATTGCTCCATCTTCAAAAGATGTATATATTCTGAAGTGTGACTACATTACTTCAGAGAGGACTAATGAAGCTTAATATGTTAATTTTTCACATTGAAGTAATTGAGCATTTCACTTTCTCCCAGAGGATAACCTTAAACTTTCTTATAGTTTCTAACCACCACAAAATAAAACAAAAAGCCATTTTTTTTATATATGAGTGGGTATGAATCTACTCATATATAAGGAAGAATAGATGTGATACTATGCAAGCAATTGATCAAATGAGTAATCGTTTTTTGTTTATTTTGTTTTGTTTTTAGGGAAAGTATTAGTATATCATGCCCACCACTAAATGTCAATATCCTTCCTACACTTCTCATCGGATCCTCCCCTTTTAGCCTCAGTTTTATCATAAGTGAAAGGGTTTGTGTTCTCTGCACATTGTCTATTCCTGAGCCTTTTTTTATATATATATAATCTACCACTTATGGGTCAGATCATCCAGTATTTGTCTTTTATTATTTTCTTTAATAATTTAATTTTGATTTAACAATTAAGTTTAAAACTTAATGATTTATTTCCTCTCTTCTCTCTTCTTTTCTTTCACCATTTTCATTGTTCTTTTGTTGTTTTCTTTGTCTTCCTCTCTTCTTCCCTCCCTCCCTCCCTCCTTCCCTTCCTCCTTCCTTCCTTCCCTTCCTCCTTCCTTCCTTCCTTCCTTCCTTCCTTCCTTCCTTCCTTCCTTCCTTCCTTCCTTCCCTCCTTCCCTCCTTCCCTCCTTCCCTCCTTCCTTCCTTCCTTCCTTCCTTCCTTCCTTCCTTCCTTCCTTCCTTCCTTCCTTCCTTCCTTCCTTCCTTCCTTCCTTCCCTCCTTCCCTTCCTTCCTCCCTTCCTTCCCTCCTTCCCTCCTTCCTTCCTTCCTTCCTTCCTTCCTTCCTTCCTTCCTTCCTTCCTTCCTTCCTTCCTTCCTCCCTCCCTCCCTCCCTCCCTCTCTTCCTTCTTCCTTCCCTCCCTCCCTCCCTCCCTCCTTCCCTCCATCCCTCCCTCCCTTTCTTCCTTTGCTTTCCAGAGAAATATGGAGAATCCTGCAGGTAGAGATGGATCTCCTGTCCAAGGTTGCTGTCAGTAAGACTTCACTATTAAAGACCAGAGAAAGGGGACAGATTTCTGAGGGCTCTAACTATGCTCTGACCAGATCTGAAGGGCATAAGATGGACTGGTCTCAGGAACTCAAGGAATAAAGAGGGTTATTTCTGTTTGATTACAAATTGTGACAGATTGATAACTGCAAAGGCATTCAGACGTGGTCTTTCGCCCCCCTTCTCTTTAACACTACAGCTTGTAGGGCTCAGCAGGCATCTGGTGTTTGTTAGATGACTGTGTTGCATCATCCTTGTGATTGCTGGGGAACATCTCCTAGTATTCCGAGCAATTGCAAAGAAGACTATGGGGCACTAAATGGCCTCATCCGGTTTACATCTTCATTACTGTGCTTCTCACATACCTGCTTACATCTGGAAAAAATCTCTAGGTAAACCTCTAGGGTTCTTTTTCTAAAGAGTAACTGTAATTATTAGGGCTATACCCAAATTCAACTTAGAATAGGTATGTGGCTGAACTTCAGCCAAAATTCTGTGTCTGTCTAAAATAAATATTTTCTTTTTCTTTCTTTCTTTCTTTCTTTCTTTCTTTCTTTCTTTCTTTCTTTCTTTCTTTCTTTCTCTCTTCTTTCTTTCTTTCTTTCTTTCTTCTTCTTTCTTTCTTTCTTTCTTCTTCTTTCTTTCTTTCTTTCTTTCTTCTCTCTCTCTCCTCTCTTTCTTTCTTTCTTTCTTTCTTTCTTTCTTTCTTCTTTCCTTCTTTCCTTCCTTCCTCCTTCCTTCCTTCCTTCCTTCCTTCCTTCCTTCCTTCTTTCCTTCCCTTCTTCCTTCCCTTCCCTTCCTTCCCTTTCCCTTCCCTTTTCTTCCTTCCTCCCTTCCTTCCTTCCTTCCTTCCTTCCTTCCTTCCTTCCTTCCTTCCTTCCTTCCTTCCTTTCTTTCTTTCTTTCTTTCTTTCTTTCTTTCTTTCTTTCTTTCTTTCTTTCTTCTCTTTCTTTCTTCTTTCTTTCTTTCTTTCTTTCTTTCTTTCCTTTCTTTCTTTCTTTCTTTCTTTCTTTCCTTCTTTCTTTCTTTCTTTCTTTCTTTCTTTCTTTCTTTCTTTCTTTCTTTCTTTCTTTCTTTCTTTCTTTCTTCTTCCTTCCTTCCTTTCTTTTCTTTTCTTTTCCTTCTTTCTTTCTTTCTTCCCTTCTTTCTTTTCTTTCTTCTTTTCTTCTTTCTTTCTTTTCTTTCTTTATTTCTTTCCTCTCTTCTTTCTTTCTTTCTTTCTTTCTTTCTTTCTTTCTTTCTTTCTTTCTTTCTTTCTTTCTTTCTTTCTTTCTTTCTTTCTTTCTTTCTTTCTTTCTCTCTTTCTTTCTTTCTTCATCCTTCCTTCCTTTCTTTCTTTTTTCTTCATTCTTTTTTTTAGATGTACAATATTCTTTTTTTAATATAATTTTTATTTTGATCATAGTGTCTTACATATTGTTGACAATAACATTTTAGGTACATATTTACATAAAATTAGGGGGGATTCCCATCCCCAAATTGCCCTCCCTACCCCTCCGTTTTTGTCCTACCTCCCATTTCCTCTTCCCTCACCCCCAGGGCGGCTAGAATATGTGGTCCCCTCTGTATCCAACCCACTACTTAGTAGTCTTGCACCTGTTTGGTCTTGATGCCTCCCTTATCTCCCCCTCTAACTGTAGGCAGGACTAGCTAGTTCAAGTTGTGTGGTTTTGCCTGAAAAGGAGGAGATAAATAAACTGGGGTAGGAGTCTAATACTCCCAAAATGGGTGGAATCCTTCTAGAGGCTCTCATCATCGATTTGGGAGATGAAGGAGAGAAAGAAGGTGAAACACTCCACCAGTACCAAAAAAAGTGTCAATTATCCAGTGAGGACTCCAGCTATATCGATAAGCACCACAAAAAACAGACGAAAAACAAAGCAAAACAAACAGACAAAAGACAAAACAAAAACAAACAAACAAACCAAAAGCACGCCATGGTCTTGAAATAAGAAACATGGCATAGCACATAACGAAGGAAAAGAAAAGAATAGAGAAAAAGTATAATTGGGGACAGCGATTTCAATAATCACACCCAAACAGAGAAATCGACCAAAATAGATAGGTAAATAAAAATAATAACAATAATAAATGAAGGTAAAAGATATATATATATATGTATGTATATATATATATATATATATATATATATATATATATATATATATATATACTGGCAAACTTGGAGAAACACATGAAGGGAAATGTGATAATAGTAGGGGACCTCAATACTCCACTGTCACCACTGGACAGATCCACCAAACAGAAAAATAGCAAAGAAATAAGAGCTCTAAATGAAAAATTAGAAGATTTAGGGCTAATAGATTTATATAGAGCCCTCCATCCCCAGAAAGCAGAATACACATTCTTCTCAAACCCACATGGAACCTTCTCCAGAATAGACCATGTATTAGGATACAAAGCCAACCTATATAAGACCACAAAGGTAAGGATCATAAGAAGTACCCTTTCAGATCACTATGCAACAGAGGTTAAAATTGATGTCAAGAAGAAGCAATGGAGAAAAACTAGTACCTGGAGATTAAACAACATGCTGCTTAAAAACAGCTGGATCAAAGAACAACTCAAGGAAGAAATAAAAAGATTCCTTGAGACAAATGACAATGAAGAGACAACATGTCAAAATTTATGGGACACAGCAAAAGCAGTAATTAGGGGGAAACTCATAGCAATACAGGCCTACGTCAAGAAACAGGAAAATAACAAAACCAACAGTTTAAAAGATCACCTCAAAGAATTGGAACAACAGCAACAGAGAAATTCAACCACAACCAGAAGGCAAGAAATAATAAAAACCAGAGCAGAAATAAACAACATCGAAACCAAGAAAACAATACAAAAAATCAATGAGACCAGGAGTTGGTTTTTCGAAAAAATAAACAAGATAGACAAACCATTGGCAAAACTCACCAAAAAAAAGAGGGAAACACCCAAATCAGCAGGATCACAAATGAAAGGGGAGAGATTACAACAGAACCCCAAGAAATACAACATATCATGAGATCATACTATGAACAACTATACTCAACTAGGCTAGAGAACCCAGTAGAAATCGACAGATTCTTAGACAAACACCCTCTTCCAAGACTGGAAAAGGAAGATCTAGAAAGCCTAAACAGACCAATCACCTCAGAGGAAATTGAAGATGTAATTAAAAAACTCCCTAAGAACAAAAGCCCAGGCCCAGATGGATTTACAGGTGAATTCTATCAAACATTTCAAGAAGACTTACTACCACTTTTCCATAGGCTTTTCCAAACCATAGAAAAAACAGGAATCCTCCCCAACTCCTTTTATGAGGCTAATATCACACTCATTCCCAAAGAAGGCAAAGACACCACCAAAAAAGAAAACTACAGACCAATCTCACTAATGAACATAGATGCAAAGATACTTAACAAAATCTTAGCAAACCGAATCCAACACTTCATCAAAAAGATCATACATCACGACCAAGTGGGATTCATACCAGGAATGCAAGGTTGGTTCAACATACGCAAATCAATCAATTTGATACATCACATCAACAACACGAAAGACAAAAACCACATGATCATATTAATCGATGCAGAGAAGGCGTTTGACAAAATCCAACATCCTTTCATGTTAAAGACACTCAGCAAAATAGGGTTAGAAGGAACTTTCCTCAAGATAGTTACAGCTATATATGAAAAGCCAACAGCCAACATTATACTTAATGGCGAAAAACTAGAAGCATTCCCACTAAGGTCAGGAACTAGGCAAGGCTGTCCACTCTCTCCACTCTTATTCAATATAACCTTAGAAGTTTTAGCAATAGCAATCCGACAAGAGAAGGGAATCAAAGGAATTTAAATAGGGAAAGAGGAACACAAGCTATCTCTATTTGCCGACGATATGATGATATACATTAAAAACCCTAAAGAGTCCACAGTAAAACTCTTCATTCTTTTTTCTTTCTTCTCTTTCTTTTCATCTTTCTTTTTTAACTTTTTTCTTTTTCTTTATGTGTTTATGTCTTTCTGATTGTCTTTCAACTTTTGTTTTTAATTTTTTCTGTGATTCTGTCTTTCTGTTTTGTCTTTATTTCTGCAGTTACATAGGAGGGACATTTTTTTTTATTTGGTTACTGCAGTGGTTTACTGGTTCTCTATACCCAAAGGTTCTACTTATGCCTTAGGGGAAAATGAAAGAAAAAAACATTGAAGTTTCTCCATGGACCTCTCTCTAGGTTTTACTCTCAGTGTTTCAGAATTTCAAAATTCTAATATATGTTAGAGATCATGTCAGCATTTTATAAATGACAAGTCTTTCCGTTACTGGGCACTTTCACAAGCTTGAATATATCAAATAAAAGCACCAGGAATAGTGTTTATTTCCAATGATTCATTTTATTCGCATTATACAGGCTTTATCCATTCCACACATGTTTATTGAGCACTTATCAGAGTGCTAAGCATTGTGTTCATCAAATACATGTCACAATGAGCATGCCTCAGTGCATGTTTGAAAGATAAACATGTACCAAGTAACAAGTGATCCCTGAGTGCAATGCTAGGAGTAACAAGCAAGACAAAATTTAAAAAAAAAAAAAAAAGTGATCCAAATCTTAGGAGAAGAATGAGAGAGTTATATTCTAAAACAAAGGATATAGCAGAGAGGATGGCCATCAAAGAAGGCTTCATGTAGAGGTGAAAACTAAGCTGAGTTTTGAAGAATATGCACTTCACATTTAAAGGGAAAAAAATAGTGTAGCTCATGCTTTACATGCAGGATTTCCAGCACTGTATGATACTCTGAACACTGCCAAGCATGACCCTAAAGCAAAGGTCCAAGTACCTCTAGGTATGGCCTCAAAAGTATTCAAAATAAAGAGATGTGGTTTTGTTGGTTTTGTTTTGAGGCCACACTCAGCCATAGAAGTAGGAGCAAATGAAATTGTAGGAGACTTATATGGGCTGGACTAACTTTAAATACACTTCTGTTACTTTAATAAGTAGTGGTTTTCCAAGATTGTCTCATGATAAATGCTTTTTCATTTTCTGTCCCCCCTATTTTTAAAATTTACAATAAAATTATATAGCATAATATGTATATAAAATAAATATGTATAAACATTTACTACACAATTTATTATATGTATTCACACCCACACTCATATAGATAGAGGAGACTCTTAGGAAAAGAACCTTTTTGAATAAAAATATCATAGAAATGAATACTAATATATAATTATAGTGACATAACTATATATTATAGTTACATAACTATATTAACTATAGTTATAGTTACAATCATATATGCCTTTTCTGACATAGTCACATAACTATATAGTCATATGGTTCTATATATATAAACCCTGGTTATATAACTATGTCAACATCCCTAAGGAGAGATATAACAAGTCTTCGAGTCTTTAGGCTGCTAAAACTTTTGTATCTTCTTTCAACAAAAAGTTGGCAAGCTTCTTAAGGCAAGCTCTCAAGAACCCATGCAGATACTGGCACAGTTGTTACATTGGCTTCCTGTCTCCTCTTTTCTTCCATACACCAAAATTCAGCCAATGAACTTCTGCAGGTCTTGATATGGTCCTCTGCACAAACTCTAGGACATGGTACAAAGACACCATCTACAAAGGTCCTGAATAGCCTGCCTGATAGCAACCCCACCTCATAGTTCACCTTTCCCTACACTCCCCTCAGACATTGTAGATGAATGGCTTCATCTGCACAGCACTTACTGTTAGCATAAAATTACCTTCCTGCCTCCTCTGATAGCTCCCCTTCAGCATCTTCCTCACATATTTTCCAATGTCTGTTTCTTCCCAAGCACATGTAGATTCCCATTATATTTACCATTATAATTATAATCTATGCTTTGGCTCTAGATTTTATGACTTTGAATAATTGCCTCATCCAGCAGATTGAATAAGTTCTTTTCTAATCTAAATTTCTGGAAGCATATCTAAGCAAAACAGATGGTGAAACCTATTTCCATTCCTCTATTTCCCTCTTTGTTTGACCCCCATGCTTAAACCATTCGACCTTGATATGCTCACTGGATCTTTTCCACTTCCTCAAGCTTCTTTCACCTTCAAATCATTTTAGGAGTTAAATATGACTGAATTTATTAAAAGCTAGACTTTCTATTAAGGCGTGGTTATAATTAATCTTTGTAATGTAGATGTCACAGACTTGAAGTAAATTTTTGCTTTCTTAGTCATTTTTCCAAGACTTAAACATTTTTCACCAATATTTTTGTTCATTTATTTTGTTCTGGGTCACACCCAGAAGTGCTCAGGGCTTAGTCCTGTCTCTGCACTCTGGAATCACTCGTGGCGGGGCTCAGGGGACTATATGAGTTTCCAGGCCTACCCAGGTAGGCGATGAACCAGGTAAACACCCTACCTACTCTACTTTCTCTCTTGCCCTTTATTTTAAAAATCAAGAGATCTCACATAAACATTTAAAGCTGAGGGGACTGTGAGATGGTACTGAGTGATTGAGGTAAGCTAACATTTCTGGTTTTCCACAAGCCTCCTTACTTCCTGTTGAATCCTACTCCTCTTCCCAAGTGAGTGATTGTCTCCTACTTGAAAAAAAAAAAACATCTCCATGTCCTGTGTCTCTCCTTCCCAAAATTAAAAAATAAGATTTATAGAGATTGCATGACTATTTAATAAACCTATCTATATCCAGTAGGTGATGGGGTTTATAACTCCTGAGGTAGGCATTCTTGTTATATTTATTTTTAGAATGAGGGAAGTTAGGCACAGGAAATAAGATAACTTTGCCATGATTATAGATATGGAATGCATCAGAACAATGCCAGGGTCATTTGACTCCAAAGCTCATGCTCTTAAATAGCAACTTTGAGGTTCTATGGTCCTAGAAATAAAAATAAATTCTTGAGCATGTACACCTAATATGTACATTTCCTTAAAAATTAGGTAATATAACTTTATTAATACTATATGAAAATTCAAAAGTATACCCAGAAATACAAATACGACATCTTAAAGCACAAATTATACCACATATTTTTTATTTTATCAAAATTTTGATATTAAAATATTGAGTAATCCTTAGTGAAAGCAGAACTAAATGATTTGAATACATCAGTCAAAAAAAATGTGTTTCTTAGTTTGTGAAACAGTGTTTGAAGCTCAGAATCTAGTTCAACGTATTTTCATTCTTGTTCGCGTGCTTGACTTACATGAAAACTAATGGGAAAAATGTATCACAAGCTCATTTATGGATTACAAGTTTCATCTTTATTGTATTTTCTCCCTGGTTCTACTCACAAGTTACTTCTCTGCATTCCTGCATCCTATGCTGTCATCTCATGAGTCTCAGCCCTTTTCATTTTTCTCGAGTACTAATTTATAATACTTTATTGATTTTGTTTTAATGCTTACAGTGTTCCAACACACACCCATCATCAGAGTGTCAGAGTCCTTA
Organism: Suncus etruscus; assembly: GCF_024139225.1. Lineage (NCBI taxonomy): Eukaryota > Metazoa > Chordata > Mammalia > Eulipotyphla > Soricidae > Suncus > Suncus etruscus. The sequence goes on from NC_064858.1 coordinate 94,590,204, forward strand.
TGAGTCTCATTTATAAATTTGAGTCACTGGCCTGCAAAAGTGTCCATGGAATTTGGGTTAGTGACTCTTCATATTTGCAAATGTCAATAAAGTATTCATGCAAATGATTTGATATTGTAAAACACATAGCAAGTGTAAGCATCTATTTTTCAGGGTGGAAAACACATTTTAATTCCTGATACCTCATTATTTTCTTTAAAATTCAAAGGTAAAAGTCTTTTTAACTTAAGATACAGATATATACAGATATATTCTTTTTTGGGGGACTACTTGTCTTTATTTTGGAGCCACACACAGGTAGCGCCTTAAAGGTTACTCTGTGTACTAGAAACACTTCTGGTGGATTTGAGAGACCATATAGGGTGTGGGGGAATGGACCTTGGGTCAGCTGTGTGCAAGGTAAGCATAACTTTTTAATAAAAAAGTTTCTCCATACTTTCTCCATATTATCATTTTGGCCCCAGATACAAACATATTCTTTGACTATAAAAATTGAACAACAGTGAAACATTTCTGAATACCCATTTTCAAAGTGCTTCCTCCAGAGCCTACCTCCAACCCCCAAGTTGTGATTCATTGTTGGGACAGCACATTTGTCAAAAAAGTTAGGATTCAATTTAGTTTTAAAGTCAATTTTAGGTACTAGACTACTAACAGAAATATACCCTTCTATCATTAAAAAGTTTGTAAAATTGAAATTATAAAAATGCCCTCAGTTTTAAGATTGACAGTCTTTCTATGAAATAGCCAGCTTATATAAAACATTTTATAGCTATTCCTTATCTCACTGAAAAGCATTATGAAGGCTGACCATAAATTACTTTTTATAAAGTTAGACACAGTGATGACTTTCATGGTTGTACTAGTTTGGTTACCTTGTAGAATACTCTGGTCAAAGTAGCCATAGCATTGTAGTTTACCCTTAGACACTTGGCCATAAAGTCTTGTTTGTTAAATCAATTATTTAAATTTTTATTTTAGTGACACCCTTCTTCTTTATAAAAATAAATCCAAGTATATCCCATCAATTGAGATATAATTGCTAGCCTATCCACTATGTAATTTGTTATCATATTTATTTCTTCATACTTTAGCCTCTTTTATCTGCATTGTCCAACACTACTTACTTTCTGTAAATATAGTTAGTTTAGGGCCCGGAGCGATAGCACAGTGGCGTTTGCCTTGCAAGCAGCCAATCCAGCACCAAAGGTGGTTGGTTCAAATCCCGGTGTCCCATATGGTCCCCGGTGCCTGCCAGGAGCTACTTCTGAGCAGACAGCCAGGAGTAACCCCTGAGCACTGCCGGGTGTGGCCCAAAAACCAAATATATATATATAGTTAGTTAGTTAGTTAGTTAGTTTGTTATTGTCTTTCTGCCATACTGCTTTTACAGACTTTTATCAAAGCCACTAGCCAATTGGTATGTTATCTTTTATAGTTTGCTAAACACAAGTCATTATGTTTATTGAAAGTTGAGGTAGCATTGTACTGATATTATGCTCTGTAAATTAATTGCTAAAAATGCGCATAAGCGTTGTATTTATGTCCTATTTAGTTGGTTTCTAAATGCTTAGCTGATTGTTGAAACTGAAAGCTCAAGTATATTTATATACTTAGAGCAAGTTAATTTTTTAACAGCAGTGAATATAAATAGATATTTAATAAACTCATCCTAACCACTTTGTATTCTCTTCTTACTCATTGATGGAGCTACTCAATGCTCGTATCTTATAATGTGGCTGACACAGTTAGCCATAGAATGAGCATTTTCACCATTTATTATGGGTTATTTGGGCTTACATTTTTCCTGACTACACAATGCATTGTACATTTTTAAGTCATTTTTAAGAAAATTGCTTGTACTTGAAGATTTCTTTCCTTTATTATCCTAATACTATCTATTATTCCAAAAGTCTCTTAATCAGGCATCACTCTTGCCACAATGAAATGGAGACTTCCCACTCTTTCCTTACCACCATGTTTATGTTACCAAAGAGAGCACCCGGTTCAATTAGTATATTAGATATAGGTTGTTTTTACTTTATCTGATAGTGTAAAAGCATAGAAATTACCATGAAACCACACAAAGCTATGTTCATAATCAGAAAAATCATTCTCGTTACACAGCCCTGAAAATTGTTTTAATCTAAAACATTGAAATTATTTGATTGCTCTGAAAAACATGTAAGAAGATTTTAAAAAATGAATGCTTATTCAGTACACTGTCATTTAAAACATTATAAGCATTAAGAATGAAATTTGAATGAAATTCATTCAAAAACGTATTATGCATATAATATTCATTACTGCACTCAATAGCATAGCTAAGAGTTGGACTCAACCTAGATGTCCAGCAGCAAATGAGTAAAGTAAGAAGAGGTGATGTATATATATAAAAAAAATATATTATATATGGTATATATATATGTAATGGAACACTACATAGCAATTCACTCCAACATAGATGGAACTGGGGTCAGGAATCAAAGGGACTCTGGTGCATTGGTGGTATTAAGAAAGGACAGAACTATAGGGCCAGAGCAATAGCACAGCAGGTAGGGCATGTGCCTTGCATGTGGCCCTCCTGGGTTTGACCCCTGACATCCCATTTGGTCCCCTAAGCCTGCCAGGAGTGATTTCTGGGTGCAGAACCAAGAGTAATCCCTGAGTGCTGCCAGGTGTAGCCTAAAAAGAAAAAAAAAAGACAGGACAGAACTAAATATTCCAAACCACTGAGTCAATAACAATGAAATCAGGAAACTTACGACCAAATTTTAAAAAGGTGCCTGTTATGCTGGCAGGCTGAGGAAGATGGTGGTGGTATGGAAGGACTCTGGGCACACTGGTGGAGGGAGACTGACACTGGTGGTGGGTTGGTACTGAAACATCATCTATCTAAAACTTAACTATGAATAATTTTGTAAATCGCCATGCTTTAAAAATATTTCTAGGAAAGCATGAAAGTATTTTATTTCTCTGTCAAAAAGGGAATAAAGAGCAGCCTGAATAACACATAACAGAGAACAAAAACAGCCTGTGTTTGTGTGGATGGAATAAAGGGGACCCTAATTCACTGCTGGTGGAATTTCAACAGGTCCAATCTTTTGGGAAAACAATATAGACACTTCTCAACACACACACACACACACACACACACACACACACACACACACACACGCACACACAAACCCACACACGCACATATACACATGAATTGAGCTTCCATATGGCCCAGCAATTCTACTTCTTGGAATCTACCCCAAAGATCCAAAATTTCAACTTAGAAAAGTTGCGTGTTTGTTGCGGCACTTTTTACAACAGCCAAAATCTGGAAGCAACCCAAGTGTCCAAGAGCAGATGGCTAGATAACAAAACTATGGTACATGTACACAGTAGAATACTATTTATCTATAAGAAAAAGGGAAATGAAATGTGCTGGCACATGGATGGAGCCAGAGAGTATTACAATGAGTGATGTCGGTCAAAGGAGAGGGACAGACACAGACTGATTTCTCTTTCATGTGGGATATAAAGAAACAGAATAGAGGAGTAACAAATGACCAAAAGCAACAGAAACTAAGAAGATGTCTCCAACATTGATGTAGTTGGATTTCCTTGGATGCCTTATGTGAAATTGGGGGAGAGAGATGGCAGTCTCAGGAAGGTATCTGCAGCTTTCTCTGTATCTGCCTCTGCCACTGGCTGAGGAAAATCTGGTACTGATGAGTGTGCTGTGAATCTTGCTCTTGCAGGAAAGGAAAGTTAGTCATAGACTTTACCTAGGCCTTTCTCAGAAAAGAATCTCAGGAGGAGAGGAGGAGTGCAGTAAAAACAGATTTTGTTTGGAAGTTCTCAGGAATAGGAATGAAGAAGAGAGAAAGAGACTGGAAAGAGGAAAACAATATAGACATTGAGTGCAAATATCGGACATATCTTCATCTAGAGATAATATAATAAGATATAGAATAAAACAATATAGACACATGAGTGAAAATATAGAATTCCTCTTCTGAGGAAGGAGGGAAAGAGAGAAAGAGAGAAAATAACATGTTCAAGAGAGAACGTGGTCTTCTCCAGAGTGGATAGCAACCCCAAACATATTGCAGTGTTAAAGTATGAAAATACATAACTCAGGAAGGGAGATATATGTATAGGCAATAAATGCTCAGGCTCCATGTACCTCATAAGTAAAGTTTATTAATACTTCTAAACCTCAAGTACGTTTTTTTATAACAGTCTACGGTATGCTTCTAAAATATCATTTTAATTAAAGAAACATCTATAAAAACGGTGCTAAACGACCAGATTACAAAAAGAATCACCTTCTTCCACTTTTTTTATTTCCCAAACACAGTCACTTTCAATGCTTTTTTCCTCTACATTTTACCTATTTTAAAATATTACTTATTATTTACAAATGATGAACACATTACTGATTGATTTATTAATTTGATTTTTTTCACATTCCATCATCCATTCAACATAAATTTGATAAGTTTTGACGTCCACTGTTAGAATAATGAAAATATTGAGCTAAGTAGTAAGCTAGTATTGTATTTCTCTTTATTAAACAACTTTCATTTTTTTTTCATTTTTTTAAAATAAGTTTCATGTTTTCACATTTTCATTTCTTTCCTTTTTTCATTTGCTTTCTATTTGTTTTTCTACATTTTCCAATAGCTCTGTAAAACAAGTTTCAAAGCAATTTCCACATTCTCAAATGTCAGATAACCTATTAGTTTTATTTTAGTCCTAAAAATAATTCTATTAGTCTTTTATACTTTTTAATATTTTGGCAGTGTCTAGAATCCCATGGTGAAAAATCATTTCACATTCATATTTGGAGGCATGGTTACGTTGTTTTCTAATTCCCAGAGCTGTCGCTGTTAAGCTATCCAGTAGAGATTCTGAATCTCTGTACAAGAATGGTTTCTTTTGCCACTGGAGTTTGGATCAGATGATATGCCCCAAAGAGGACCTTTCTTTCCCTGTTTGTTTTACTGGTACCTTTCAGTCAAGTGTGTGTCCTTTCATGCTGAGAAATTTTCTCCATTTTTTTCCTCTGATGTCTTTCATTTCATCTCTTTTTTTTTTCCCAAATTTTAACTAGATATTGCACTTTCTCAATTGATTTAATTTATGTGCTTCTAATTTCCATGGCCTTGTTCAAAACATTTTTCTCATATTACTTTACAAAGACTTTATTAAATTTTCTCTCACCTCTTCCATATATGTCTGCTTTATTTCGAAGAGGTCTTATTCCCTGGTTCCTTTGTTTTTATAGTATCATTTTTGTGTTAGGAAAGTAATATCTTCTTATATAAGAAAATCCAGGATAATTTAAAAATATTTTTTACTTCTGAACTCTGCTTATTTTTGAGATTTTCTGTCTTCTATGAGTGATTCCCCCCACCCCCATCTAGCCCAGCCCATGATTGTCTAGGACCTGGAAGAATGAATCACAGCCCACTATGCCTGGGTACAGTTTGCTGCCTTATAATTGGGAGGGGTGGACTGTTTCTCTTTTTGCTATGGTATTCAAGATATCTGATTATTTTTTATTTAGACAGAAGAATAAACTGATACAATGTCCTTGCTACAAAGGAGAATATTCTTTTCTCTAGGAAATGCATATTTTCTGGAGAGATCATTGAATATCTTGACTCTGAACTTACTCTGCTAGTACACTTGCTCTCAACCGTACCTTCTTGAGCGCACATTGGTGGAGCTAGGATTAGGAAGAAAGATTTGGAAAGAAATTGAACTTTCAAAATACAGGCATTATATATTACAATTTGTAAGGTAATATGTGATATTATAAAATAAGAGATAAACAAGGTGAGATATATGTAATGCCTCCCAGGATTGAGGCCCTGGTTTTGATCCCTTACATTGTAAACCAGTTATAATAATATTGATATTGATGCTGTTCTTTTCAGGGCTTGACAAATAGTTAAAAGGACTGGAACACTTGCCTTGCATGATTGAGACTCTGAGTACAGGTCCAAGACCAATGCCACTAAATTGCTGGTACAAGCATTGAACTCACAATGTTGGACCGGATATTATTAAGAATGTTTCCTGAGCCACTGAGCTTGTATAGAAAGATGGTATCCAGCACTCTAAAAGAGTTTGAACAATGGTAACACCTTTCTATTTTACCTCTGTGCTCTATCAATTTTCCAAGTGATAGTTCTAATCTGAATTTTGTTTGTTTTCATTTTGTTTTAATTAAGTAAAATTTTGGATCATATGCACATATACCAGTAAACCATACATGATTTTACTTTCTTATTTTGTCCTATAAATGGATCTCATCCAATTTTCTGTCCTTTATGAGGTTTCATTTACACTCAATATTTTTCTGTTTTATTTATCTTTTTGTCTGTGACTATATTTCATTCACTTATTGCCATGTACACTTCTTTTGCCTAGTATATGACAACTTTTTGGTTTTTTGGGGGGGGTTGGGTCACACCCGGCAGCGCTCAGGGGTTACTCCTGGGTCTATGCTCAGAAAATTGGCCCTGGCAGGCATGGGGGACCATATGGGATGCTGGGATTTGAACCACAGACTTTCTGCAGGAAAGGCAAACGCCTTACCTCTATACTATCTCTCTGGCTCCCATATATGACAACTTTTAAAATAGAATTTTTTTATTTAAAATCGACAATTGAATTGTCTCTATTGTTTTGATTTAGTTGTGATACAGTATGTTGTACAAAGTTTTGTTTTATTTTTCGTGGTGAAGCAGGAAAGTCTTTACTGAAACTTATTTAAAAAGATATGAGACGAAGTGAGGGAGAAGTGTGTGTTCAAGAAAAGACATATGGGCCTGAAGCGGTAACGCAGAGGCAGGGTGCTTACCTTGCAACATGGCTGAGCCAGGACGGATCTGGGTTTGATCCCCATCATTCCATATGGCCCCCCATGCCAGGAGCGATTTCTGATCACAGAACCAGGAGTAACCCCTGAGCATTACTGGGTCTGGCCCAAAAACCAAAAGAAAAAAAAAGAAAGAAAGGAAGAAGGAAGGAAGGAAGGAAGGAAGGAAGGAAGGAAGGAAGGAAGGAAGGAAGGAAGGAAGGAAGGAAGGAAGGAAGGAAGGAAGGAAGGGAGGGAGGGAGGGAGGGAGGAAGGAAGGAAGGAAGGGAGGGAGGGAGGAAGGAAGGAAGGAAGGGAGGAAGGAAGGAAAAAGAAAAGAAAAGAAAAAAGAAAGAAAAGAAAAGACAGCCTTCTCTGGAAATAGGCAAGTGTGATAGATGTTTAAGGGAGATCACAGTAAGAATGAGCTCAAAGTTTTTTTAAGGTAACTCTTAGTATATACATGTATGTATGAATTTTCCATTGCTATTATAACAAATTACCATAAAATTAGTGCTTAACCTCCAGAAATGTAATATCTTTGGTTTTTAGGTCAGAAGTCGAGCATGGGTTTCTCAGGCTGAGAACAAGAAGTTATTTCTGGAGGCTGAAGGGGAGAAAGAAACCACTTTCTTTTCTTCTCCATCTCTGGTGGCCTCTCTCAGATGTTGTGCCTTCTTATTTCGGAAGGAGCAATTCCACATCATCCTTTCCTCTGACCACTGCTTCCAGCAAAGATTCTTAGCTTCTAAAGATTTAAGTGATTACATGGGGCTCATTCAGATAATCCAGGATAATCTCTCCATCTAAAGGTCTTTAATCTTAATCATGTCTGCAAAGTCCCTTTTGCCACCTAAAGTAGCATATTCGCAGGTCATAGGAATTAGGAAACTGGCACCTTTTAGGGAGAGTTCATCATTTTTTCTACTAATTTCTCTAGGCATATCTCTAAAAATGAAATTGATGAGCCACAGGATATATGCATTTTCAATTTTTTTAATTTTTTATTTTTTATTATGAGAACAAAGATGCAAAGAAAGAGGACAAGGTAAAGTTACAGTGGAAGGACAATCATCCATAAATAGAATTCTCAGAAGAAGTCCCCTTGCTGATATCTGAACTTTGAACTTTCAGCCAAAGAACATTAAGAAAAATAAAACAGAACCCATGTACAATTACTTTGTCCCACAAGTCCCCAGATTGTAATACATAATATTTCTTAGCAGCACACAAAGCAATCTAAAGCCATAAAACTTATGTAATTCCTTAAACATTGAAGGCAAAGTACTTTTTTACATTTCCATGCACATGCATATTAGTTTAAGTTAACCTCAAAAGTTTAAGTGGGTTGTTTTTCTTAAGGATTAGAGTCAAAGGAGCACAGTAAAAATGGTGTTGGAGTGGGAATTATTGTTTGCACAGGCCCACCAAAATATGAGAGACATGGAAAGGAGAAGCCTTGGCCTAAATACAAGGAGACCCTACCCCTGAAGTTTCCTGGCATAAGACCAACTCTAGGCTCCAGGCAAACAAGTTTTTCCAGTCCTGGTCATTCATTGTCTGTAGTGCCATTACACTTTTAATTTTTACATAGTCTCTGTTGTTGGTATCATGTTTCTGTATTAAAGATCCTGGAATCTGCATATCCTACATTGCAGTCAGGATGGTGCCGAGCGTCCTCTCATTTCACCTCACAATTAAAGGGCAATGCAGAGAGCCCTGTCCTGTAAGTAGGTCTTTATTGTTTTCAAGTCTTCTTAGTGTTAAGGGAAGTTTCTTTTGAGCAGGTCAATGTCAGAGCAGTGGTAGGGTCTTCCCTGATAGAGGATTGCTTCCAGGTGTTGTTATAAAAATAACTTGGATGTTTCATAGATAGCTTCCCTGGTTCAGGGATGAATGGAGGATGCCCATTCTTTTGAGGCCTGTGCCTGGTCATTATATAAATGTTCAGGGTATTAGATCCCATTGCACTACAAGATTTGTGTGTTCCAATCTCTATTAGATAAGAACTTATTTGTATGTATAGCATTTTCCCATTTTAATGTGCCTATGCAAACCAGGAAAAATGCCACGTGGCGTTATTGGCACATATGGGGGCCATAAGAACAAGTCCAACAATCCCCATGACATGGTTCAATCATAATCATTAAACTGAGGGACTCTTCCACCAAAATTCCTTATTGAACAGCTCACAAAGAGAAGACAAGATAAAAAGTGGGTAGAATTGTCATGTTAAAGGAATATTTAGAAAGAGTTATAGCTCTTTAAAGAAAATACACATAAAATATTCAAAAGACATATGGGTCCATTTTATGTCTTTTGAAATAGTTGGGGGTTGTTAAATCCAATGCGCAACTTTGGTCTGTGATTAGGATTGTGCAGTACTGAAGTTAAAAAGGGTAAATGTGGGGTACTGATGGTTGGGGGTGAGAGAGTTAAGGAGTAATAATGAGCTTTGTAGGGGTGTGCAAAAGGGCAGAATGTGTTGGGGCAGGAGGTTAGTCTTGGTGCCTAACAAGTTAAGAACTGAGGGTAAAGAGGGTTAATTAAGGGAAAGATAACGAATCTGGATTGGGAGATGAGGGAGTAAAAGGGGCTCTGGTGTGAGGGAGGGGCAATATATCAGAGGGGCTAAATACATTGTATAGCTGAATTGTTTATGGATTACGCTTGGCAGTCAGAAAGGACCACTGTATAGGAAGTCACGTCTACATATACACTGATTTTAGAGGCCTATTTGAATGTTATCCTCCAAATATAGAGCATTCCATTTTTTTTCGTAGAAACAATCAAGAATTAAGAATGTTTTTGGGTGAAGTTAAAAAGTATTTATGTCACGCGGGCGCATTTGCACCCACACACTTTTGAAAATGAATACTAGTAAGAAAAGAACCCTGAATGGGGTGAAGCCCCTGCCTCTGTAATTTGTGTATGCATAGGGGAAGCAGGGGCTGGGCTCAGAAGACTCCACATGCCAGGACTTCTGGGTGTCTTCCATTGGTATGTTGGGGGCTCTGGGCAGGACAGCTAGCTATAGGACCCCTGGGCTGACCACTTAGTCCAGGGGACCGAGATTCCCCCATGCCAGACTGGTCTTCAGGGCCCAGCCTGGTAGACCGGGCCCTGCGGGGAGGGTGGGGGAAAGAAATCCCTCCCCGATGCATACACAAACGACAGAGGCAGGGGCTGGGCTCAGAAGACTCAACATGCCAGGACTTCTGATTCTCTTCAACTGGTATGTTGGGGGCTCTGGGAAGGACAGCTAGCCATAGGACCCCTGGGCTGACCACTTAGTCCAGGGGACTGAGATTCCCCCATGTCAGACTGGTCTTCAGGGCCGGGCCTGGTAAAACGGGCTTTGGGGGGAGGGTGGGGGAGAGAAATCCCTCCCGTATGCATACACAGAGGCAGGGGTCTCTGTGTATTTTTTTTTAAATGATTGAAAGCATTTTCCTGAAGAGGCAGCACCGGGCTCAGTGGTAGACATAGGCCTCAATGCAATCCCCCCCTCCCCAGGCTGCCTGCTTTGTGATTTGGGGAGTAGAGGAATGGGAGAGATCTTTCTTTTTTACGTTATGAGCAGGTTGGGGACAACTGGCTTTGTTGGAACCAGAAGTCCATGCACTGTTTGGTTTGGGGTTCTTGGCCATTTCTGTTTTATTTTTATGGCTTTGACACTTCTTTTATTTATTTGTCCTGGAACACTGTGCTCCACCCCAACATTCCAATCCTGAGCCCCGCTGGTTGGTGCCCCAGACCCAGGCTTTGAGATTCCATGGCACTCAGTGGTGTGGGCTGTGCCCAGTGTCTCTTCTGCTACTGGGAACTGCTACTGTAACAGTGTTCTGTAGAGGGCAGTGCTCCTGTCCCTGTTTTAGTCCAATTTTATATCTATAGGGACATTTGAGAGCAAATAAGTATATAGAACCAATTTGTCTTCCCATTAGCAAGGAACAAATATTTTCATATCCTTATTTATACTTTGTGATTGGCTTTTTATTTTTCAATTGCCATTCCTATAAATCATTGTAGCTTTTATTTCAAACTCCCTCATACGAAAGATGCAAAATATTTTCTCAATAGGATGACCATGTATTGAATTTTTAGATTACCCCCCTCCCCATATTAAAGCTATGGCTGAGGTCTGGAGAGATAATACAGTGGGTAGGGTGCTTGCCTTGCTCATGGCCTACCCAGGTTCAATCCCTGACCAAGCACTACCAGGTTCTTGGGATGCAGGCCCTGAGTGCAGGACCTAGAGTAACACTGAACACTGGCAGGTATGACTCAAAAAGGAAAATAAAAAACCAACAATACAGCAACAAAATAAAGCTATGGCAGAGATTTTAGTTTTTAATCTTATTTTGTTAATTTCTTTTTTTATTACTTATTTTATTAAAATTTTACTATTATTGTCTTTTTGGCTTTTGGATCACACTCACTGGTGCTCAGGGATTACTTTTGGCTCTATGCTCAAAGATCAGTCTGGAAAGGTTTGCTATGACATGTGAAGTCATTCAGAAAGAAAGGTCCAACACTCATATGTTTAATCTAAGAATACATAGAAAGATAGCAACAAGGCCTATTCTAGCATGACCACAAATGGTTATAAAGACTTATAATGATCACTTTGAACTCATCATCCTAGAAGTTACAGAGCCAGAGCACTAAAACACTGGAGAACCTTCCATTACTCTTTCATTTTGATGAATTTCTCCACTTCTTCATTGGGTCTACCAACCAGTGAGGGCTAGGGGGGTGAGAGTCTGTTTTTTTTTTTTTTTGCAAGCTTGGGCAGTAATCTAAGGTTTGCATTCATCCATTTCACCCTGAGTTTCTGTCATTACATTTTTGCTGCATCCAGGGCAAAGTGGTTTGGAAGATATTATGGTCTTTTTTTGTTCACCTAGTAACACCTGTGACATTTTTGACTTATATCTCAGCCTGGAATGCTAGAGGGTGGATCCCTGCCTGGTAGCATTGTACAAGGGGCTTCAATCTGCTTTGTGTGAGTGGGGATTTAAAAACTGAGTCAACTAAATAATCCACCAATTTTTGGTTGTGTGCCCTTTCCCCTTGCTAAGCTACTGATCTGTGAATTGTTTGCCCATCCTAACCCTGGGGTTGCACTACTAGTGTTGCTTACTATTTAAAAACTCCTCTTAAGAAAACTCTCCGAAAGCTGTTTGCTGGCTACTGCCACACATTTTCTCTATGAAGTCACTCGTAAAATCCTTTGGTTCTTTTTTATGTTTTGTGGCATTTTTGTCTTGCTGCAATTCAAGGGCACCCTTCTTCACTGTCTTGGCCTTGCTTTATGTATTCTTTGTTGTTTCCTTTGGATTTTCTTTGATGGGTGGGTATCACCAGAAGTGCACACACAGAGTATGTGGTGCTGCAATTTCTTGGGCCACCCTGGTAGTATTTGGGGATCCCTAGGGTTATAGCCAGTGTTGCTTGGAGAAAGGACCATCTGGTACCAGAGAACAAACCTGGGTTGGGCTCATGAACCACTGTACCGGCTCCTAGTCCCTTAGGTTTTCTAAAGTACTATAACTCTCACAAATTATTTTAAAATCTTTTGGGGACTTTAAAGCAAAAACATTAATTTCCTTTAGACATGAAGTCTGCCATTAAAAATTACATTTAAAACAGTATGCCCAATTTCAGTTTTTTTGGATCACCAGTCTAGAAATGAGAAACTATGTAAGCATCATTATATTTATACAAGTATGGGAAACGTGGACTTCCCACTAATAAAAAAAGTATTTTCATAGATGTGACTTAATTTAAGTTCTTACAATCTGGAAGGGAAATTGCCCATTTTGTTTGAGGTAGGAAGGGAAGAGTTTTAGAGTGCAATGTTTCAAACTTGTGGTGAAAAGAAACCCCACCTAATTCAAAACAACAAAAAATGTCAGCCATAAAGATGTACAACATGCTTAAAGAAGGCTTGTCTATCCTAAGCAAATGTTTTCATACCAAATAACAATCCTTTCATAATCACTGTTATTGAAGAGACATCTCAAGGTTGCCAGATGGAAATATATTAAATATGTACTGAAATCCAATCTAACAGAATCCTAGTATTCAAGTTCATTCATTGGAAGGCATGAAAAGGCCATACAATTTTCATAAAGTATTTCCATTTAGGCAATTGTGAATGCTGAATATTGTCAGGGTTTCTCAGGAATTCTCAGTTTTGCAGAAAACCTTTCCAATCAGCCTTTCTACCACCAAAAAGAAATAACAATAATAACTTGAAATTTAAAATAAACGGTGCTGAAAAAATGCTATAACCAACACCCTAAAAGGCAGCAGCAGTAGGACGTTAGTGCTACTCGCAATATGACGCAAGGTCTTGGAAGTGAACATAAATAGTAGGGTAGGACAACTTTTTAGGTATGACAGAAAAGCATGGCATGTAAAAGAAAATGACTCCCTGGAAATGATCCTCCTTCGTGATCTGATTTTCTCTTAACAGTTATTTGTAGATGTGTAAATAGTAGGCATGTAGAAATAGCTCAGTATGTGTCAACCCTGCCTGTACTGAGGATTATTGGGTTTTAGTAGTAACTCTGGGGTGGCCTTCATTCTTGAAAAAGAATGAACAAAAAGAAACAGGCCAGGAGGTTTCCCTCTTATGGATACAAGCCACCTTGAAAGAGAACAGAAGACAAAAATGTAGAATCGAATGGTTTCCTGTAGCAATTGAGTTATTATTTTTTTTTTTTTTTTACATTTTGCTTCCAAACAAAGCCTCTTGTAACAAAGCAGCGGTTATATCCCAAGCAATGTTTTTTAAACCAAGTTGAATCTGTTGAAAAATGACTTCGTGTTGAGGAAAGTCGGGTTTTCTGACTTTTCCTCATGCGTCCGAGTCTTTGTATTCTGATATGTTAATCCTTTAAGTCATTTGATCTGCCCCTGGCAATATAAACAACTTTTACAGCAAGTCTTGCACTCTATTTGTCATGTGCAAACGGCCTGCTTTTCCCATTGCCACATGAAAGTGAGAGATTCAAATGGAGCCTTTCTGACTTCCCAACTCAGAGACAATTAGACAGTGTCAGCTTCATGAAAGGTAGAGTCACTTCTTTAGGAGCTAGAAGTGGATAAGGAAGGGAGAGCTGTTCTGCGTAGGCCTTTCCCATTTAGCAGCAAGGAGTAGATAGGGAGTCAGGTCTGAATCCAACATAAACTTTAGTAAAGGCACCAGAACACTTTTTAATAGAACCGAAGAAATCCTAATTGAAAAAGGGGAGACTTGAGGACAAAAATGTACCCTATTGGTAGATTACTAATGTAGATTACTAGGTGTGGGGTTTTTACCTCTACATACTTTTATTCAACAAATAAGCACTTATTGTAGTTATTTCCACTCTCTTTATTTTAATCATAATTGTCAGTTTGAATCATTCGCTTTTATCAGCCGATCCAGGACAGGTGGTGGTTCGAATCCTGGCATCCCATATAGTCAGTCCCCTGTGCTTGCCAGGAGGGATGTCTGAACACAGAGCAAGAAGTAACCCCTGAGCGCAGCCAGCTGTGACCCAAAAACCAACAACAACAACAACAAAAAACAGGCTGAATCCAACTTTTTTTCTGCCTACAAGAAATACATCTGAGTAGTCAGAATAAACATAGACTCAAACTCAAAAGTTGGGGAACAATCATCCAAGCAAATAACTCCCTTTTAAAGGCTTAAATAGCCATACTAATATCAGATGACACAGACTTTAGACTTATAAGTTATACAGGACAGAGATAGATATTACTTAATAATCAAGGGATATGTACAACAGGAAGAAATCATACTCCTAAACATATATGCACCCAATGAGAGACCAGCAAAATATTTAAAACAACTGCTGACAAATTTGATGAAAGACCAATAGCAACGTAATAATAGTGAGAAACTTCAACACTGCAATGTCACCCCTTTATAGGTCAGCAAGGCTGAAACCTAACAATAAAAAGAAGTGAAAGAAGTGAAAGAAATTGGTCTAGTAAGTATATATCTATATCTATATCTATATCTATACCTATATCTATATAATCTATATCTATATTTATATCTATATCTATATAGGGCTCTCAATTCCCAGGGAACTGGATACACATTCTTCTCCAACGCACATGGGTCATTCTCCAAATTAGACCACATGCTAGCCCATAAAACATACCTCCATAAAACGAAGAGGATAGAAATTGTACGAACTGCCTCCTCAGATCATAATGCATTGAAATTAGGAGGGAATATTTATCAAGTGAAAAATAATTGTTTCATAAAAAATATTTTCTTTAATGGTGGACTTGACTTAAAAGTTTTTAAATATTTATCCATGCAGTATAAGCGCCTGTTTGTGCCTTTTCGTTATTCAAACACTTCCAAGAATCAGTAGCATTTCCAACCGGGCATTTCTTTCACTCATGGTACACCAAGTTAACAAAGAACATTGGATCTACTGCCACACTTACTAGCTTGTAGGCAACATGAAGTCAAATGAACTCAAATATGAGTTTAAGTTTTTTTTTTTTTTTTTTTGCACTGGAAGTCATTGCTCATCTCTTTCTCTATAGAATAGTTCTCTTATTTGTACAGCCTACTTTACATGAAAAATTTTGTTTTTCATTACATCCTCTACAACACTAACAATATGAAAAAACATTATTAAAGTAAGGTGCTTTGTGGCTTTATTAGTCTATTTGAAGTCCCTTATGTTACTTTCTCTTTATTTTTCCTTTGTTTTTCATTAATTGTCTTTTTACTATTCTCCACTTTCTCTTTTTCCTTCTCCTTCTCAATCCATATTTTTCCACATACCTGTTGTGTCAGGCTTTTTAAAAACGATTTGCTTTCAGCCTATTGGTCAACACTTATTCTCAAACATTAAATTTTTTTATTTGAGGCATTTTTACTGCTAAATAAAAACTATTACTGATAGGGCTTTATGGACTCAACGTTCCAACAACATAGTGGCTGTTTTCCTTCCTTATTATCTCAAACATTTGGAGACTCATTTGTACATAAAAGACATAAAAGTTATTTTAGTCCAGGGATTTCTTCAATCAAAAGAGTCAAGATTCTGCTATCTCTTTTTAACCTTATAATTCAGTCATTGCTGATCTATATCTCTATGCATACAACATACAACTCTTTCAACAAGACTATTGAAACATTTACTAATTCACAGAAGCCAAATTTTCCTTTCTTCAAATACTTTAAAATTTTAAATGTTTAAGAAAATTTAATGTCCCTTTGTTCAAGTCTTATTAGAACTGATCCCTTCGGGGGAAGAAATATTGGAATTTTATCTATTGTTGCTGAACAACAACAACAAACGTGTCCAGTTTTAGTTTTGTTTTTACAAAGGAAACAGTGGTGTTGCATTCTCCAGGTACCACTTTACCACAACCACTGGTTAAAATACATTAATATTCTGTATTTTAATAACCAAAACCAAATATCTTTTCTGTGCCCAATATTGTACACGTTGTAGAACATAAACACTTTTTGTTTGAAGCTGCCAGCTGCAAAGGGACAGAGTTTAGATGGCAAGTTAACATTCTTTGATCTCATCGACTGATATAATCTTTGCATGCTTAATTAATTCAAATCTCAAAGACTAATTTTTAGATCAGAAAGGTGAGAGTATTTTCTTTTGGTATATGGAACACTAACAACCTTTAAGGATTGCAAGTAGAATGATAAACTCACCATAGGTTAATTATATTCATCAAAAAGTTGACTGAATTTAGCTCTTTCAAGGACAATAATTTTTGTTGGGCAAATATTTCAGCAGAAAATGATTCCATAATCATATTTAAAAAAACTATTGGATATTAAAAAAAAAGTCGCAAATTAAAATAACATGACTTAAGTCCCAATGACTCGATTCATCTTTTTTTTTTTTTTTATTACTCATCTACCAGGGTATATGTGTTACTAACGGCAATTTCCGATGAGGTTATGAGCTTCCAGAGTGCTTACAGCATTTTAAACAGGCAATGAATGGAGGTTCTCCCTGTCATGTAAATATCATAGGGACAAATAAAGAATCTGGAAGTACTAGTAGATGCATTTTCTACTGGGTTTTTAGATAAGGGCCTTATCTCAGTAGTTTGCCCTTCATTTCTGCTCTATCTACTTGGCTGGCTCAGCAAGTGGAGAGGAAGTGGCTTTCCTACATCTTGCTCAGACAGCCTACCCCTCGTCTGTGGCTGTGTTTCTTACCCCACATTTCCACAAATTACTCTGAGTTGGATGCAATGGTTGCCAAGATAGGCAGTCTAGACTATAATTAAAACTAAGATTGTTTTCTTCACTCTATAAATTTAACAGTTATTTCTTGAGGCCATCCTGTTTCACCCTAATTTGACTCTAGGAAAATAAACCACAAGTGACACATTTTTCACTGTGGTTTTCTCAGTCATTGTGGCCATCATCATTTGAGGTGTTAGCATTTACAATGGTTCCAGATCCAGACTGGTTGAGTGGGGAATGGGTATCAGAAAGTATTCACAATAATAAATGCATTTAAGTAAATTAATAAAATACATTTGATGAAAAATTAGTTTTTAGAAATTGCTAGGGCCAAACTATCACATCAAACTCTCTTTTTAAATAATTTAATGGAACAACCTAGAAATAAAGAAACACTGTGAACGTTTCTTTGATGGCTCTCTGTGAATGAAGAAATGCATGTGTCCATAAGGAAGTGGTAGTATTTCATTTATATATTTGAGCATTTAACACATCCAGAAAATACATCTTTGGTTCTTCTGTTCGTTTGCAAACTCCTAATGTTCATGGTTGTATCATAAAACCAGGGTCTTTGGAAGATATTTAGGGAATGAAAGGTCTGGGCCAAATCTATATCCTTGCTCTCAGTTCTATGTGATTGGTGAGTAATCTTAAGTTATAATTCTTTCTTAGAGGAGACGGGGAGGAGTTTGAACCACACTGAGTAGTGCTTAGGGCTTACTCTTGGTTCTGCACTCAGAGATCACTCCTGGTTGTCTAGGGGAACCATATAGAGTGTCAGGGATTGAACCAGGTTGGACATGTGCAAGTCAAGGACCCTATCCAGAAAGCCTGAGCCCTGCTGCTCCTCTTTTGGAATTACTGAGGGAGAAATAGTGTTAAAACTTCAATGATGGCTAGCTGATAATGCTTGAGTAGCAGGTACTAAACCAAGCACGACAAATGTATAAAATTATTTATTCCACCTCACACTACCACGAGATCCTGATCATCTTATTTCCATTTTACAAATGCAGAAACTGAGATGCAGAAAGGCTAAATAGCTTACTGGAGAGTCTCCCAGAAGCAGAATAGAGAATAAAACAACCAGTTTCTATCTCTAGAACCCATGTTATTACATGTTCTTTCTTTTCTTTCTTTTTTTTTTTTACTTTCCTGGAGCAAATATATTAAATCACCTATTATAAAGCAGTTAGGAGGTCAAGACAGATTTTTGTTCCTTTTTGGAGTCCTTAATCTTTCTTGCAAATCTAGCTCTCAATTCATAAAAAGATGTTGCATTCAACAAACGTGACTCCAGAAGTATTCTGAACGCAGTCTGCAGATCATGGGGAAGAATGAGTTAAAGTGCTGGCAGTCCTTCCTGTGTGGGTCCAGCCAGCAGCAGTTCATCACAAATCTGAGCCTTTGATCCTGACAGCTTTCCTTTCACTCAGGGGGAGCAGGGAGGGTTTGACATGGGGAAATAGGAAAGACTATAGAGAAAAAGGTCTTGTTTGTTTCCTGGGTGGATTGCCTCCTTCTTGGCAAGTCTCCAGGAAGCTAGTCTTTTCCTGCCCTAAAACTTTAGAGAAATAAATCTCTCTCTTGGAGAACTGACCTGAGAGAGGCCCCAGGGCAGCTGCATAAGATCTATCAGGTCCAGTGACTTGGCCATCAGGGTGGCCAGTATATGGTCTGGTAGGCTGCAGCCCTGATTAGGAAAGGGGGTGGGTGTTCAACACGAACCCAGGAAAAGAAGGGCAATGCTGGTGAGGTCTTTGACCCCAGCAGCTGTCAAGCCAGGACAGGCAGCAATAGAGAAAAAGGTGTCCCTGTTGATCCTTTGAGGGAAGGAAACCCAGGGACAAGTGGAACTTTGAGGGTCTTTATAGAGCACAGGCTGAGAGGCAGCATAAGACAAGGCTCAATATAACCAGAAACTAAAGTTAGTCTTTGTTCAGATTCTGAGAGAGGAGCAAAAAGTGTAAGTACTACATCACCAAGAAAATAGGCTCCAGTGAAAAGGAGGAGAGTTTAAGAATAGGATTGAGTTTCTTTTATTTTTTCTCTCTTTTTTCTTCCTTTCTTTCTTTTAAGATATATATTATTATTTAAACACCATGTATATAAAGTTGTTCATACTAATTTTTTTCACAGATAAAGTTGATCAACTTTCTTCTTTCTCTTCCTTCATTTCTTTTCTTTTTTTACTTTTACTTCTTTCTTTCCTTTTTGCTCATTTTCTTTTTTCTTTCTTTTTTTTTCTTCCTTCCTTTCTTCCTTCCTCCCTCCCTCTTTTCCTTCCTCCCTCCTTCCTTCCTCCTTCCTTTCTTCCTCCTTCCTTCCTCCTTTCTTACTTCCTCCCTTCCCTCCTTCCCTCCCTTCCCTCCTTCCCTCCCTCCCTCCCTCCCTCCCTTCCTCCCTTCTTCCCTTCCTTCCCTTCCTTCCTTCCTTCCTTCCTTCCTTCCTTCCTTCCTTCCTTCCTTCCTTCCTTCCTTCCTTCCTTCCTTCCTTCCTTCCTTCCTTCCTTCCTTCCTTCCTTCCTTCCTTCCTTCCTTCCAACATACCCAATGGTGCTGAGGCCTTATTTTTTTGACTCCGTGCACAAGAATCACTCTTAGTGCTTGGGAACCTTTTGCAGTGCCAAGGGCTGAACTGAGGTTTGCTGCATGCAAGACAAGTGTCTTAATCCCTGTTTTATATCTCTAGCCCCATAGATGGTTTCTTCTACACTGACATCTTTCTTTCTTTTTTTGGGGGGGTCCACACCCGGCGTTGTTCAGGGGTTACTCCTGGCTGTCTGCTCAGAAATAGCTCCTGGCAGGCACGAGGTGTCCATATGGGACACCGGGATTCGAACCAACCACCTTTGGTCCTGGATCGGCTGCTTGCAAGGCAAATGCCGCTATGCTATCTCTCCGGGCCCTACACTGATATCTTTCAACTCTCATACTTCTGTGTCTTAGGTTTTGACTGTGGAATTTAAATCATGCAATTAAATAACCACCTCTACTTCCTATCCTTTTTTGTGACTGTATCTGGTGTAGGGGTGGGTGAAGAGACACTGGGCCAACTTCAATGTTAGTTCTCTACCTACACGTGGAAGTAATATTTATTTGGTTTTGTATGAAGCTGAACCACTAAGACTAACTCAGTCAAAGCAGTAAATAAGTCCAGTTGACATTGCTGTATATATGCGAAAAAAATCATTGTTAAAAATTCTTTGATATGAGAGAGAGGGGAAGGGGATGGCAAGGAGGATGGTGGGAAGGAACACTGGTGGGTGGGAAATGTACATGAGCTAAGGGTGATGTATGTTATAAAACCAAAACTCAGTCATGAACAACTTTGTAATCGTGGTGTTTAAATAGAAGGAAAAGAAACTTGAAAAATATCTGATAATTAGGGGGTGGGTTAGTTATCATCATTATGATTATAGCTAACTAATACAATTGCTTTCAGAATAAATCCAGCATGGCAGTGAAAGGGCTAAGATAGAAAAATAATATAGGTTAAATGATTTGATTTTTTTTTTACTGTCACCCCCCAATAATTTGAAATCTTAATCAAGCTATTCCTGGAGTCCACTATTTCTTTTCCATTCTCTCCCATTCTGTCCCACAACAAAACCCATTTTACTTAAGTCAATTCAGATAAGACTCTCTGCATTGGAAATAAGCCTGGAATGGACAAAACAGAGATATGAACAGGATGTATAAGCTCTTACATTGAAAACATATGTTATATGTACATGTGAAAGCAGATAATTTGCATGTGAACTATGAAGAAGACAGAAATAAGAACAGAAATAAGAAAATAGAAAGCTAGAACCCAACTAATAAGTGTGCAGTAAAGCAACACACTTTTAGTTCTCTGAGACACAATTTTGAGGTGGAAATTTATGCGCAGGTGTACAAGGAGTAAGTAATAGTATTCATACCTGTGAGGGGGTGAGAAGCCAAATGAGGGAAACTTCACAGGATGGAAGGCCCGGAGTTCAGCCAACTCCTTAGTTTTTTCTTCTTGGAACTTTGACATCTACCTTATTTACCAAGTGTTAGGTGTGAATTGTCCTCAAGGAGGTATTATAACCTTGGGTAAGAGAGCTCCTTTAACCCAGGGAATTTCTGAAGAACGAATCAGTTGTGACTTATCAACAGCCAACACTCCTGGTAGTATGTGGTTCTAAAGTCTTAGTTCTAGAATGGGTGGATGATAATCTGCATCCATAATAAAGGTCAGGATTTGAAGCAGAGATTGGATGGTTTCTGGCTGAGACAGTATAATGAGTAAGATCAGTGTTATACCCTCTACTCCAACCCCCTGTCCTTGAACCATGAGCTCAGTTCTGTAGATCGTTTGTTTGTTTTGCACTTTCAACCATGCAGGGATAATCCATTGACCAATAGATATTTGCTTAATATAGATGTACAAATGAGAGGCACTATGTGAGAAAATTTATAATGTGAGGCACACATTTCTATCATCAGAGTAACACAAGAGTGCTGACGTGAGCTCTTTTCCAGAAGAGACAGGAAATTTGTCATAAAAGGTCATGATTGTCATAAACATTGTAACATCAGTGTTTCACGTCCCACAAGATGATAGTGGACTAAAATTTCATTATTGATGATGCATATGAAATCACATTTCTATGTTACCGAGGATCCGGAAGCCCAGATGTATTGACATTTGCTATTGGCCATGTGAATTATGTGAATCCCTATAAATTTGGAGAAACTCTACCTCTTCAGACCAGACCAGGGCTGATCTGTTGACTGTATTGGGAAATAGAGTTCATTCTTCTCTGTGGAGCATTCTTTCTCTCCCTTGGAATCTTTTGTTCCTCCACCCCCCTTTATTGATAATTCACAAAGCATCGTGGGTACCATCTTAGAAGGTGAGAAAGACTCTCTATACCTATAGTTCCTCTTGCTGAGAATTCCACTCTTGACTTTTCAGCATTCTTGTGTGGAAATGAGTTACTTACAATGTCTAAAATATTTAGGATGGAAGCAGGGAAAGTAATAATATTGGCAACACATCATAAATCCACAGAGACAAGGATGCTGAAAGTGGCAGAATTAAGGACTTGGGAAAGCACACAAGGTCAGCTGTGAAAAGGATACAATTGTGAAACACTCAGAACTGTTTTCTTAATCCTGGTGTGCAATATGGTACAGAGCGCGCTCAAGAGTTCGACCATTAGAAGACTAATTTCACATGAGTTTAGTATTTCATGTTAATCGTTTTGACATCTCCAGACAGTGGCTAATATTGGTCAGCATTCTACAACAGCATATTTCCCTCTTATCCACATGAAAGGCAAAACTGTTGAGTGCCCCACCTGTATTGGGTCTAGATTTTTTTTTTTTTTTTTTACCAATTCTTGGTTTTAAATGAAGTATGATTCCTAGGTATGAGGAAACATACAATTTTTTTTTCTAGTTAGCTGGTCTTTATTTTCTTTTTCTTTTTTGAGACTGTGCATGGAAAGTAAAAAATTTCAGAGCTACAAGATTTTTGTGAGAAGAAAAAGTATTTTAAGTCTTAGAAGAAAAAAATTTTGTTTTATTTATTAAGGAGAACTTCAAGGTTTTATCTTCATTAGAGTATACGTTACAACTAAAATTTCGGTTTTAGAACTCATAATTTCAGATATGTTAAAAAACATTTTTTATCATGCCTTTATTTAAAATAATAATTTATATACTATGTATCATGTTTTATTAATGACTTTTAATATGGCATTCCACTATAAGTTTTAAACATGCTTTAACAAGGACAGTCACTTATTTATTAAAAATTTCTGATATTAATAAATGTAGAGAAGTTTTAAAACATAAAAGCTTCGAAAGACGCTATCCCAGGCCCCATCCTAGGATCAGCACAAAGACCAAGACCACCAACCACAGAAGACGGATTAAAATGACACAGAGAGAACAGAACTTCTAGAACAGCAAAGAAAGACTTCATCATAAGTTCCACTGCCTGATCTGTGCAGATACGGAGATCTCTAGATACAGAGGTCTGACTTTATCACCCAGGACAGAGCAGAAGTCTTTCATACACCACAAAAGCACCAACGGGAGAGTAAATGAACCTGAAAGGAGTCTATAGTTAATCCCATGACAAAATGCTTCAAGGGTGGAGAAGCCCTGTATCTCTTAGGCCAAGGGAATTCCTTTTTGAATGACCCCAATATTTACTGTACCTGTGCAGGAGGGAAGAAAAAAGGGAAAAAAAGGCAAAAAGCACAAAACAATTTTTTTATTTATTTATCTAGTCTTTGTTGATTTCTTTGTTTTGGTGTAGATATTGAATTTTTTTCTCCATTCATATTTAATATTTTTTCTTCTTTTCTTTTCTTCCCTTATGTGCTCTGCCATGTTTTTTATCTTAAAACCATGGCTTTTATGTGGTGCTTATCTTTATTGTTGGAGTTCTCACTGGATATTTTATTTGACATCTCTTTGTCTACTGTTGTGGTGTTTCTTCTTTTTCCCCTTCATCTCTCTCTCTCTCTCTCTCTCTCTTTTGTTGTTGTTGTTGTTGTTTTTTTGTTTTTGGGCCACACCCGGCTATGCTCAGGTGTTACTCCTGGCCAGGGGTCCTCAAACTTTTTAAACAGGGGGCCAGTTCACTGTCCCTCAGACCATTGGAGGGTCTGACTATAGTAAAAACAAAACTTATGAACGAATTCTTATGCACACTGCATATATCTTATTTTGCAATGAAGAAACAAAACAGATACAAATACAACATGTGGCCCACGGGCCATAGTTTGAGGACCACTGCTCCTGGCTGTCTGCTCAGAAATAGCTCCTGGCAGGCACGGGGGACCATTTGGGACGCCGGGATTAGAACCAACCACCTTAGGTCCTGGATCGGCTGCTTGCAAGGCAAATGCTGCTGTGCTATCTCTCCGGCCCCATCCCTTTGTCTCTCAAACCTAGGATGAGAGCCTCCAGAAGGACTCTGCCCATTTTTGGCGTATTTGATTTCTTCCCCAGTTTGTCACTTTTCTCTTCTTCAAACATAACTTGAACTATCTAGTCCCGCCTCCCAGTTAGAGGAGGAAACAAGGGAGGTACCAAGACCAAAACAGGTGTAGGACCACTAAGTAGTAAACTAGGCACAGAGGGGACCACTTATTCTGGCAGCCCCGGGGGTGAGGGAGGAGGATATGGGAGGTAGGATGGGAACGGAGGTGGAGGGAGGATAATTCGGTGATGGGAGTTCCCCTGATATTATGTTAATATGTACCTAAAATATTATTGTCAATGATATGTAAGCCACTATGATTAAAATAAAAATTATATTTACAAAAAAAGGAAAACAAATATTTTATGAATTATTAAGACATGATGAAAACTGTGCCTCATGCAATTTTGCATTTTATAAATTTATAAAATTCAACATCTTGATAAAATACATTAGTAAACTTGGGATATAAAATATCTTATTTTGAACTCAATAAAGAAAAGCTGTCATTCAATTAAAAAGTACACCGTATTTATTAGTAAATGCTATCTCAGGTTTCTGAATGTTGAAATAAAAGAATAATGCCAGATGTCACTGCCATTCTGCAATATTGTGGTGAAGGCCCTAGTCATTGTAATAGGAAAAGGAAAAGAAATGCACACAGTCTGTAAATAAGTGTAAAAATGCCTGTTTAGACATCTAACAAATTCAAGAGAAAACCATTAGAACTAACAAAGCATCTCAACAAATTAGACATATATAAGATATTTAGCATATATAGGATACTCAAGTAGAAAATGTGAAGGAAAGAAAGACCCTATACAGTAAAACCTACAAAATACATAGAAACAAATACAATAAATGAGTAATATATACAAATATACTGAAGGACATAATATAAATTGAACCATTATCCACTTCATGTTCTTTATTGAGAAGACTCAATATTAAAAAAGATGTCAATACTTCCCAAATAACCTGTTAATTAAATGAAATTCTAGTCAAAACAAGAAGAAGTTCAAGGGTTTTAAGAAGAAGAAATAGCATGACTTGCCTGCTAAAAGCAATGCATGAGCCTACAAAGCTCTTAGGAGTAATAGCAGAACTTCAGTTTCAAAGGAGCACAAGCATACTTTGATTTCTTTAGGAAGACAAATTATAGCTTAGTCATTTACTGCAGCAAATTCTTCCAGCACTCAGTGATGCCAGGAAGCAATAAGATGCAATAAGATGCCTTAAATTGTCAAGAGCTAAAAATCTCTTCTGCTGATGAAACAAGATTTCAATGGAATCAGAGCTGAACACCAAGCCCCCACTTCAAGCTCTTACATTTATTCAAAGAAAATAAGGATCTCAAGGTAGAAAAGTTTCTCTGCCGATAGAAAGATAAGACATTTTATTTGAAATAATTAAATGTCTGACTTTATTCTGATTTCAAAACTAATAATGTGGTAAAAATCAGTTCTGCAATTATATTAATAAGAAAAATTAATTTGCTAACTTTCTTATCTCTTCTAGACATTCTCCTCTCTAATTACAAATAGTATATCAATCTGTATTTGATTTTGTCCTTAATTAGATTGTGAGATATTTGAGAATATGTCTTATCTTTTTCCTTGGAGTGTTGGATAAAAATTAAATAAATTTTAAAGTCTAAAATGTCCCAAACCAGAAACTTTAAGCAATGGTCCAAGAGTATTGATGGAATCAGTTATTATATTAATCCATCCACTTATAATTGTTTTTGAAAAGCTCAGAACAGAGTAGATGCCAGGAAATTAGAAAAATGCAGCCATGGTGCAAATCTTCAAAAGACTTAAGTTGAGCAGTCCTTTCAAATTATTCTCTCTCACTGTCAGTTTGGAAGATTTGGGAATAATTGTATAAAGCTGAAATATAAAAAGAGAGACACACACAAACTCTAACAAAGCAATTTGATCTTGAATATGTGCCTATGATAAAGGGATAAAGGGACTGGTCCACAGATGGTCACTGTACTTTACTCAAGCATATTGCCTGCCAGGACCCTACACAACTTCATTTATCAAATTCCTTAATCTTGAAAGAGCTTGATGACTTCACTCTACCCAAGCCCTGAACACAGTAGAA
Organism: Suncus etruscus; assembly: GCF_024139225.1. Lineage (NCBI taxonomy): Eukaryota > Metazoa > Chordata > Mammalia > Eulipotyphla > Soricidae > Suncus > Suncus etruscus. The sequence goes on from NC_064858.1 coordinate 94,616,411, forward strand.
AAAGATCAAGGGGTGTGTGTGTGTGTTGTGAATGGGGGTAGAGAAGCTGGGCTACTTATATTCAGAAGAAGTAATGCCGGACAATTTAATAAGGTTTGATATCTTTCTGAGTGATCAGTAGAGAAAGTCTAGAAGATACTGTAGTCTAGGAAAAGCTTTTGTATGTTTAGTTTTGTTTGTTTGTTGATTGTTTTGGGGGGTTATACCTATTTCTTTGTTCATAAATTACTTTTGGCAAACTTGGGGGACCATATAATGCTGGGGATTGAACCCAGGTCAGCCACGTTCAAGGCAAATGCCCTCCCTGCTGTGCTATTGCTCTGGCCCTGCTCTTGCACATTTGGAAGCTTGGAAGACACCAAAAGTACAATTAAAGATCTAAGAAATGGGGCATGCCAAAACTAAAGCACTAAAATTAGGCCCAAGAAAAAATTCTAACCAACTTATTAGGAGATATTAATTTGTGTATTTAAAGTCACAAATGGTTCGGAAACCAGAGTGACTTGTATGATGTCATGAAGATGTTGACATCAAATTTGGTATGCAGTCAGCATGTCTTTTCCTTGAATTTTCTGTCTCATATAAATCTGGTAGTCCTGACCCCCGAAGGGCAATTTAGGGCCAAAGTCTTTCAGGGTCCATGTACGGGGAAACCTATGTATGCCTTGTCTCTTGAACTATCCTCGATGGTCTCTCCCACTCTTTTCAGGCAGCCAAATTCAGGCACTTAAGTTTGTTTCAGCTCAGGCTTTAGCCTTCGTCTCAGACAAAATATTAGCAGCTATTGTACCTCTTTGTCTGCTCTTTGGCCTAGTGGTTTCTGTATGTAACATGGATGTTTGCAAGTATCAAGGAACTTCTCTCCCTACTTCTTTTATCCTGACTATCAGAACAGACATTTGCAAAACATCAAAAACAGCTTTTAATCATCTTTTTGCAAAAATCACATTCATGGCTGTGTATGCCACTTGTGTTTGTACTAGGAACTTTATAAAGGTGAAATGCCAAAACACATCTGGCAGATATATCTCTAGTTGTAGATCACCAGTTCCCAGATTCCTGAGATGTGAGGGCTGGGTTCTCCCCAACATGTTCTTTTAACTAAACATTTCTTTATTTGGTCTTTTACTCCAGCCAACCTATCTGCTCTCCTAGTGCCTGGAGCTTTCCACCAGGGCTCTGCCTCTTCCAAGCCTGGGCTCAACTTTTCAATTCCAGTTTGACCTTGGTTCAATGTCTAATATAGATCTAGTAGTTCTGACCCCAAAGGGCAATTTAGGGCCAAAGTCTCAAGCACAGATTTCTGTTCTTGGCTCCTAAAGAAAATTTTAGTACCCAAAGCATATGCAACTTCTGACTGACACTGGCAAAAGCAAGAGCACTTGCTAATCTGTACTAAACTAGATTTGACTTTTTGTGACTCTGGTGCTGAGGGTTTTTATTATTAATTATTATTATTATTATTATTTTGTTTTGACCAAAGTGGATTACAAATCTTTCACAGTAATATTTTAGGTACATATTGACATTGAATCAGGGGAATTCCCACCACCAAAGCTATCTATCCTCCCTCCACTTCCTTTCCCAGCATGCATCCCATATCCCTCTCCCTTACCCCCTCCCACACCCCGGGCTGCTAGTATAAGTGGTGCTCTCTGTGTCTAGCTTGTTGTAGAATGGGTATCGATTCTGTTGTCATTGGCTTTGGATTTGGTGTTTAAGTCCTATCATTTTTTTTTTTTTTGGTTTTTGGGCCACACCCGGTGATGCTCAGGGGTTACTCCTGGCTGTCTGCTCAGAAATAGCTCCTGGCAGGCACGGGGGACCATATGAAACACCGGGATTCGAACCAACCACCTTTGGTCCTGGATCGGCTGCTTGCAAGGCAAACACTGCTGAGCTATCTCTCCGGGCCCAAGTCCTATCATTTTTATTACTACTTAGTGATCATACAACTGCTTGGTCTTGGAACCCTCTGTTATTTCCCCCTCAGTTTGAGAGGTGGAATAAGATGATTCAAGTTGTGCGGTTCTGTTTGAAAAAGAAAAAAAAATGGGGCAAAAATCAAACAAGCAAAAATGGGTGGATTCCTTCTAGAGGCTATAAATACCAATTTGAGAGAAGAAAGGGGAAAAGGAAGAGAAAACAACAACAATACAAAAAGAAAAATCAAACAAAAAAAATCCAGAAAGCACCACAGCAATAAAGACAGCCACCACACAATAACCATGGTCCTGAAATAAAAACAAAACAAAGCACAAAAAATGAAAACAACAATAACAAAACCAATAACAAGTTATTTTTTGCTGCTTCTTTTTTTTTTTTTTCTGCAGAGGCACACCAAATATTGAGGAAATTAGAAAGGGAATTCCCTTGGCCTAAGAGATACAGGGTTTCTTATCCTTGAAGTATATTGTCACGGGAATAACTACCGTTTCCATACATGTTAATTTACTCTCCCCTAGGACCTTTTGTGGTGTATGGAAAACTTCTACTCCATCATGGATGATAAAGTCAGACCTCTGTATCTAGAGATCTTGGACTCTGCACAGGTCAAAGAGTGGAGCCTATGAAGTCATCTTTATGGTTCTAGAAATTCTATTCCATCATTGTTGCTTTAATCAGTCTTCTGTAGTTGATGGTCTTGGTTTTTGGACTGATCCTAGGATGGAACCTAGGATAGAGTCTTTCATTGTGTTTCAGAAGACGTGTTCAGTTGTAATTGTCTCAGCCAGACTTCTGGAATTAGAGACTTGGTTGTACAGATCATAGGCCAAAGCCTAGAAAAAAGCCTGGAATGCAGCAAGGTCTCAGGTTCATCCTGGGCTTGTTTAGCACCTGAGCCTCTATACTTATCTCCCTTTCTTTCTCTCTCTTTCTCTCCTTCCTTCTCCCTTCTCTTTCTTTTCCCCTTCTCTTCACCCCATCCCCTTTCCTTTGGGTGTTCTTTCTATGATTTATCTCCCCCCACACACACACCAAAATTCTATCAAGGTTTTCTTTATTACCATGATCATATCCTCGAGGCATTTTGATAAAGACTCATAGTCTCATCTGCAAATGGATGGGGTAGTATCTACAATCAAGTATGGTCATTGAAATTTTTTTTAATTTTAATTATGACAACAAAGATGCAAAGAAAGAGGACAGGGTAAAGTTACAGTGGAAGCCCAATCACCCATAAACAGAATTCTCGGTAGTCCCATCGATGATATCCCAGCCTTGAACTTTCAGCCAAAGAACATTAAGAAAAACAAAACTGAACCCATGTACAATACAATTACTTTGTCCCTCAAATCCCCAGTTGTAGTACATACTATTTCTTAGCAGCACACAATATAATCTAAAGATATTAGACTTATGTAACTCCTTAAACATTGAGGGCAAAGTACATTTCTCTAGTTCCATGCACATGCTTACTAGTTTAAGTTAGCCTCAAAAGTTTTAGTGGGTTGTTTTTCTTAAGGATTGGAGTCAAGGGAACATAGTAAAAAACGGTATTAAAGTGGCATTTGTTTGCATAGGCCCACCAAAATATAAGGGATATGGAAAGGCAAATTATGGTCTAAATACAAGGAGACCCTACCCCTGAAGTTTCCTGGCACAGGACTGACTCTAGGCTCCAGGCACACTAGTTTGTCCAATTCAAGTCATCCTCTGTAGTGGCAATACACCTCCATTCCTCACTTAGTCTCTGTTGTTGTTGGTATCATGCTTCTGTATTAAAGATCCTGGAGTCTGCATATCCCATATTGTAGTCAGGATGGTGCGGAGCATCCTCTCATTTCACCTCACACTTAAGGGGCAATAGAGAGAACCATGTCCTGTAGAGCAGGTCATTGTTGTTGTCAAGTCTTCTCAGTGTAAACGGAAGTCTCTTTTTAGGAGGTCGATGTCAGACCCTTGGTAGAGTCTTTCCTGGTAGAGGACTGCTTCCAGCTGTTGCTATAAAAGACCTTGGATGTTTCGTAGATAGCTTGCCTGGTTCTGGCGTGAATGGAGGATGCCCATTCTTCTGAGGCCTGTGCCAGGTCATTATATCAATGTTCAGGGTATAAGGTACATTGTACTGAGATTTATTAGATAAGAACTTATCTGTATGTATGGTGTTTTCCCATTTTAATGTGTCTATGCAAACAAGGATCAATGTCATGAAGCATTATTGGTGCATCTGGAGGCAATGGGAACAAGACCAGCAATTTCCATGACATAGTTCAATCATAGGCATCAAACTGAGGGACAGTTCCACCAACAATCCTTACTGAACAGCTTACAAAGAAAAGAGAGAGGTGAAAAGTGGATAGAAACATCATAGTAGAAGAATATATAGAGAGTTACATCAGTTAAAGAAAATACCCATAGAATATTCAAAAGATATATGTGTTCAATATATGTTCAATTTCTGTCCTTCTAAGTAGTTCTGGGATTTGTTAGATCTACTGTATGTCTTTGGTCAGAGAATAGAACTGTGTGTTACTGAAGTTAAGAAGAGTAAATCTGGGGTACTAATGGTTGGGAGGAGCATATGTTTGCAAAATGTAGACTGAGTATAGCTGAGCAGCTATCTGCCACCCCCCAGATCAATCTCCACCCCTTTAGCCAAACTCTGTAGCCAGCCTAGGAGTGGGGAAAACCTGCTCCAGGAAGGGAGACAGAGCCTCCCAAGCCCGAAGGACAGGGATTTAAGCCCCACCCTAGGCCAGGGTCCGGACCTGGCCAGGGAGTGGGGAAAACCCAGGGTGCCCCATCAGCTCATTCCAGAAACCCACCTGGAGATCCGGAGGAAAGGGGGAGAGGGGGGTCGGGTGACCCATGTCCGAGCCTCCCTACCCTAGGCCGGGCCAAGAGGCCGCTGGCACATGCGGAGGCCTGCCAGCTGCCCGCCCGTGCTGGCCAAAAGTCCTGCTCCAAGAAGGGAGAGAGACCCTCCCAAGCCCGAAGGACAGGGATTTAAGCCCCACCCTAGGCCAGGGTCCGGACCCGGCCAGGGAGTGGGGAAAACCCAGGGTGCCCCATCAGCTCCTTCCAGAAACCCACCTGGAGATCCGGAGGAAAGGGGGAGAGGGGGGTCGGGTGACCCATGTCCGAGCCCCCCTACCCTAGGCCGGGCCAAGAGGCCGCTGGCACATGCGGAGGCCTGCCAGCTGCCTGCCCGTGCTGGCCAAAAGCCCTGCTCCAGGAAGGGAGAGAGCTGGTCATTGAAATTTAATGAAATAACTATTGAGCTCAGTGTTTTCTATTTGAAGAAGTTTATTATGTATTTGCAAGAATAATATCAGAGAGTCATGTGAGAGAAAATATGAGAGATGGTTAAGCTGGGAATTGCTGATTTTCTTTTTTTTATTTTCTTGCTTTATGACAAAATCTGAAGGTTTTGTCTTACTGCCAGAGAGAGTTGAGCTATGGATCAGATAAAGCTTCTTTATCTTTGATATGTGATTAAGAGAGTGCTGCGAAGTTCTAGCTTTGTAATCTTAACATCTTTTAGTATCAATTTCTTTGTTAGTGCATTAAGAACCACAGTAGGGACCTATTGGAGAAGTAAATGAAATAATACATAATAAGCTTTGTATTGGTTCTTGGTACCTGCACCCAATTTGCTCCTATTCAAATCTTGGGTTTCCCTCCCAAAATTTTGGGACAAATGAAATAGGTATTGTGTTTGACTGCTCTCCTTTCTAATTCCAATATACCTGACTTGATTCTGTCATGTTTTCCTTATCCAATCAATATTTTGCTAGTTCTGTTTATGTTTTGGTGTCACGTGTTTAAACATATTATAAATTAGATGCTAGAAATTTTAACTTACATATATAAAATGAAGATGGTTTATGTTACAACGGGCACGTATGTAATATAAGATATATAAGTTAAAACAAGTATGACCTAGGAATTTGTAACATAGGTAGATGGCCAGATAGATATAGATATATGTACATGTTGAAATTTCTAGGCCAATTTTATAAAGAATTTGGAAAGTTGAATACACTGGTCATTCTTTAATTCCCTGATTACTTTAGTGTTATGTAAATGTGCTGTCAGCACACCCCTCTGAGTCTACAGCAGACATTGCCAATTGATCACAGCACGCCTTCCACCACTGAGTCTGTCTCAGTTGCTTGGAGCACACAGCATCATTTCTATTCCTCCTGGACATGTGAACAGATTGATCTGATTCTTGCGGTTATCTGTCTACTCTACTAGACTGAATATACATAAGACCGTTTTCAAGTTAACTCTGTATATAAAGGCAAACTCATTATCAGTAGTTCTTGCCTCCTAGCTATAGCCAGGGTTTGGTCTTTGTGGTTATGTAATAAAATAAAACTGTATTTTATTATGCTTTTTTTTTCCTTTGGATGTTAATCATAATCATTTCCCATGATATTACATTGCATAGTCCTTAAAATGATGGCATTTAGAGACTGTGCAAATAGTCCGTCAAATTGATATATTTCTGTTTATTTAAAAAGTTCCCTGGTGCTGGATCTGGCTTTGGGTTACTCTAAGTGTCTGGCAATGATAAATCACACTGCAATGCATTTCTTTGTATCTTTACATGTGTTTGAACCCTCAATTATTTTCTTAGGATAGTTTTGTTTGTTTAGGAATCACACCTGGCTATTCTTGGGGCTTACTTCTGACTCAACACTGAGGGATTACTTCTGGTGGTGATTGGGGACTAGTAGTAGTGCCTGGATCAAACTGGGGTCGGCTGCATACAAGGAAATTGCCTTAACCCCTTTACAGTCTCTCCTTCCCATTTAGGTAGGTTCAGAAATGGTTCAAATAGTTTTTTGTTTGTTTGTTTGTTTTTGTTTGTTTGTTTTGTTTTGTTTTTTTGGTTTTTGGGCCACACCCGGCGGTGCTCAGGGGTTACTCCTGGCTGTCTGCTCAGAAAAAGCTCCTGGCAGGCACGGGGGACCATATGGGACACCGGGATTCGAACCAACCACCTTTGGTCCTGGATCGGCTGCTTGCAAGGCAAACGCTGCTGTGCTATCTCTCCGGGCCCGGTTCAAAATAGTTTTAATAGTGTTATGGGTCGTGGTGCTATTTTTGTTGAGATGGGTACACAGGGACGACTCAGAGACAACTCAGCTCTGTGCTCCAGGGTCATTCCCAGTGATTCTGGAGAACTATGATGTGCTATAAGCTGAATCTGATATTCCTTTATGCAAAGCATGCTCTAAGCTTATTGTGCTTATTTTCTCAGGCCAAACTTAGGGTTCTTAATACATGTGACATTACTTTTTGAAAAACATTAAGGTTATTTACACTCCCCTTAACAAATAGCTTTATCACCAGTTGTTCGTGTAGATATTATCTGTGCGTTTACATTCTAAGAATTCTAACAATATCAAATCATTTTGTCCCACCATGCCATTATCACTATTTGTTATGTATATTCCCCTATTTCTGTTCCATTTTGTTGTTGTGATGACCAGAAAGTCACATGAAATTTGTTGCAGTGCTCACATAGTTGTCTGTGGTATTCGCCACATTACATTGCTCACTTAACTGCTCATGGGAGTTGCCCTGTGACTTTGGTGTTCGTACACACTTGGGGTGGTGCACAGGGGATCATGTGCTTTTCTGAGGCATCAAAGATCTCAAACATCAATGGCTGAAGAAATGGCACTTGTTGCAATTGAATAAAAATTGTCAGCAGGATCAAACTCTCAGCTTTATGCTTGCACAGCAGGTATTTTGTGATGATCTTTGCCAAGACCTTTGTTTTATAATTGAGAAACTGAGTTTAGAATAGCCAAATTTGCCTAAAGCTGCACATGCTGGACTTGAATCCAGTTACCCACTTTGCTCCCTAAAGTATTTTATTGCAACTTCAACCACCATGAATATGTAGCCATTTTCTATATAAGCAAAATTTAAAGAACACATGATGGCAGACTTCAACATAATCTTATTGGTAAGTAGAAGGATAGTCCAGATGGTAACTCTTTGGTTATTTCAGCATAACAAAGCCCTACAAAGAATTCAGAATATTTGTTGCAGGGTTACCAAAGATTTGTTTATAATTTAAACAGGTAAAGAGATTCCTACCTTTAATAAAAGAAGAATCAATTCAAAATATCCCCCAAGTGTGTCTGCTGAATCAAAATACTCTTTTAAGAGATGATAACAACTCTAGCTCCTTTTCATAAAAAGAGAATATAAATTTTATTAAACATAATCTGCCAGTAAAAGGGATTTATTAAATCTAATATGTCCTTGAAGTCTCAAATTTAAAATTCCAAGTCACAGACATTGCTGATTAGTAAAGGGATGTTTTTGTATTCCTCTTTTCTTTGTGCCTGAGGCCAAAAAAAACATGCTTTATTTCCTTAAGAATCTTTTATTTCTGTGAATTCTCAAAATTGGGGTTGGTCTGCCAGATTGAGCATATACAAATTTACATACCAAGTTCAACTTCTGAAAAACGACAAATAGTTTTGTTTTGTTTTAGTAAAAGTATGGCTCATATTACATTTGGGATATACTTTTACTAAACATTTGCTCCATTTATTTGAAAGTCAGTTTAACTGGAATTGATATACTTTCCAGTACCATATTGGGGTAGGTTTTTGAAAAGACTTAAGAGCTTCAGGGCAGATAAAGGAGGATAAAATTAAAATAATTGTTTCTTTAGCTTGTAATCATGATTTTGTTTTCTATGTCTAGCCATTAATTCTTTCCTTAAAGGTTCTTGTCAGTCTCCTCAAAAACATACTATTATAGCCTTAGGCTTCCTGAATCTCAAAGTTGGGAAGATACTCTTAGCACCTTCTCTGGGATTCAAATAATAAGAGGTACATCAGCTCTGTATTCTCAGTCCACTTTATCTTCTTATAAAAATTCATAATTCCAATTTACATAGAAATTCAGAGGCATCTCAACACACACACACTCACTACATATATATATATATGCATAAATGTTCCCGGCTTTGGAGTCTACATATATGTGTGTATAGAGAGACATATATATGTGTTTGCTATGTATATAAACAACCTTAGTTTAATCCCTGGTACCATATGTGATTATCAGAGCACTGCCAAGAGAGACCCATGATTCTTGAGACATAACCCTTCCTTGCTTCACAAATCATTAAATTTCAGAAGATAATAAAGTTTAAAAAAAAACTATGCTATTCTCCAGATAATCACTGTGAACAGTTTTCTGTTTTACTTTCTAATCTTTTCTGTATATGAATCTACTTGGGGTCACTAATAATACAGTTCTATATTCCTCATGAATACACTGTTGAATATTTTTCCATGTTATTTTCCTATGATGCTGATCTGTTATTTGGCTATTTTATTTTATTTGCTCATGTTCTCTCTGGTTGATGAGCTTTTAGGTTGCTTTCAGGTGTCTACAAATAATGAGCATGGTGGGGGTTGGGGTGACCTTCTGGACTGCCCAACTGTTACATGTCTGATAAAAAGCGAGAATGACTCTAGGACTGTTAACATTGTGTTTGTCCCTGGCTCCTTCAGAAGGGGCCTTCTCTCTGTCTTTATTTCCAACAGCACTGTGAGTTGGTCTTCTTTCTGCTTATTAAGTTACCAAACTGAAGAACAGAAAACATGACATCTACAGATTTCTGATGTTTATTTTTAAGGGTACCACAACTTCCATTATGTGTGTCTTTATACACTCTTAGGATCCTGGCTTTGGATCCTAACCATCATGACCACAAGAATCTTCTTGACAGATGTTTCAAGGTTCCACCTGGACAACAGGAATGTTTTTCTTTTTTTTGTCCTTGGCCAGGAAGTAAGCTGGACCACTTTCCTCCTCCCCTTTCACAATGCATCTAATACTGGAGATGGAGGCTGGTTTTTCTGTTGGCTCAGAAACCACAGAAGCGAATCGAAGGGCTTTTTGTGGGGTTGCCAGTGAGGTCAAGACAGTGGGATGTAGGGTATGCAGGGAGAATTCTGATGAATGGATCCTCCTGCTCAGATTTGGCTTCCCCTTTCCTCTCTTCTCCAGATCTCATCTCAGAATCTCAAGGAATGAGCTTCCTGGTCCTCTCTCCTCAAGATAGAGGAGCCTCTGCTGTCAGTCCTTAACATTGCCTCCCCCACTCTGAGATGAGAAACAGAAGGCAGCTCAGACTTTCCTCTCAGTGGAGACAGACTCTTCATGGTGGAAGTTTTGTAAGGGTTTGTAACACAAACAGGAAACAGACAAGGCTTTAGAAGGCTTCCTCCTTGACCCCATTTGCTTCTCTCTTTTCTGAGTCCTTCTAAGGAAGGAGAAAAGCCACTTGAGGTAAATTGGATTTGGGAGACTTGGAAGACCTGATGTGGCAGGTAGGGACTGCTCAGGGGGAAACTAAGGCTAGCTCTAGGTTCTTCCTCCAGAGGAAATAGAGGGCAAGGCCAATCAGGATTGAGTGCCTGAAAAAGTAGACTGAACCCTGCCTGGAGGGATGGCTTTTCCATGTTGGCAACTGAGGGATATTTGGTACCAGGGATTACTCTTCCCAGACCTCTTCATCTCTTTGCTTTCCCTTTGCTGCTTGCTGTGAGTCCTCCCTCATTACGAATGTGGGCCAGAAGACAAGAAGAGTTGTCTCTCTGCCAAGAGAGAATGGAAGATAAGGGGGATATTTTCCCCCCCTTTTAAAAAAAGAGCAATTTATAGTTAATGAAGTTAGGATTTTTATTTTATTAATTTTTATTTATTTATTTTTGTTTTGTTTTTGGATCACAGTGGTGCTCATACTGACTGATCTCAAGGACAACTCCTGGTGGTGTTAGGGAACCAGTTAGGTTACTAGAGATTGAACTCATATTGGCTGTGTGCAAAGCAAGTGCAGTACCTGCTGTGCTATTGCTCTGTCCCAAGCCTCAGATAACTTTGTGTGTGTGTGTGTGGCTGGGGGGGCATCCTTGGCAGTATTCAGGAATTACCTCTGGCTCTGTACTCAGGAGTTATTCCTGGTGGTGTATGGGTAAACATATGGGATGCTGGTGATTGAACCTGGATTGGCCACATTGCATGGCAAGCACTCTATCTGCTATACTGTTGCTCCAGCCCAAGACACCACCATTTCTTTTTTTTTTTAATAATACATTAAATAATACATTTTTATTTAACATGTTTGGGATATTTTAAACTAGTAATCTGGGAGGAGAGTAAGTTCCTTATGGTATTCAGAGGAACAGATGGAAAGGTTCTAGATCAGTATTGCTGTAATGATATAAGCCTAGGTAGGAGATACCGCCTGCCTATTTCAGTGGACAGAAAGATCACTCATTTGTTGATCACTTATTTGTTTCTCTCAGTTGGACCACTGATTTCTGTAGGGATATCTGAAGTCTCTTATCGCTTGACCAATGGGTTCAGTGCCCTTACTGTGGGTAGGCCAATGGCAAGAACTCTGAGGCCTGCCATGTACCTTCTAGTGTGGGTTTCAACCTAGTTTTCTGGTTGATTAACCAGTAGGGCAGAGAGTCTTTTTTTTTTAAGTACCATTTGGATATTTATAGCATTACTTGTGGATCATACAAAAAAGGCAGACAGGCCTCTGGTGCACACTGAGAAACACATGTGTCTATTTCATCATGCAGGGTGAAACACAATATTTTGTGTTTTCTTATATAATTCATGGGTCATACAGTCCCTACTCCTGCTTCAGAGTCTTGAATCCAACCAACCAATAGATGTTCATGTTTCTGCAAAAGGGCAGGCAAGCTCTTCTGGATACATTTCTGAGCTTTGTCCTCCTGCTTCCAGTTTCCTGTTTCCTACTTCCTGGTCAGGATTGATATCTCACTGAAACTTAGTCCCTGATTTCTAGTCTTTAAAGACAACTTAAAGGATTTCACTGCCAGGGGCAGGAGCAGTATGACAGAGGGCAAAGCTCTTGCCTTGTAAACAGTTGACCTGGGTTGGATCCAGGCATCACATACAGTTCTCAACAACAACAACAACAACAACAACAAATCACTGCTAGAGTATCTCGCAGGTACAATACGTTTCTAATATATCTGTGTGTGCCTCTACCTGTTCCCTTTACAAAGTTCCACTCACAAATCACTTGAGAGGGAAGAAGAATCAACACTGTTGACCCTTTTTTGGTCAATACTGGTGGCCCCCAGGGAAAGCACACAGCCTTCTGCAGAATTTCCATCTGCCTTTGAAGTCTTATCATTGATTCTTTTGAATTATACTATTGTACGTCCCTTTTGTCTGATGTTTGCTTCTCTCCTCTGTACTCTGATTTAATTTCACTCTTGGACCAGGATGTGCCAGCCTAGTTTTTTTCTATATTGACTTAAGACAGGTTTCTGTTGTAGCTGAAGTCAGTGTGAACTTGAATGCTCTGGTTTTAACTTTCAAAGATGGTTTAATGGGACATATTTCTAATGGATCTCATGGGTTGTTGGATGAGGAAGACATGAAGATAGAGGTGTGCTTTGAAAGAAATGTTAGGAGAATCGCTTCTTGGCCTTTTGGCTAAGATCAAGTGAAAGAAATGTTAGGAGAGCCACAGGATAGAGCTGACCTTGTCATTGATTATGAATGAGTTCAAGTCTCTATGTCATAGCTAGGAAGACATATTTTAGGAGACTGTAGAGGAAGGGAGATTCCTCAAGGCAGTGTGGATTCTACCCAGATGCAGAAGGTCTCCTGGAATTCCCTGGGATCTGTGTTCTGCCTGAAAGGTTTCTGAGACATTATCTCACTACAGTCTGTTTCAATAAAGAACATTGAAGGAGATGGCATCTGGGGAGCATGTGCAGCCTACATCACTGCTCTATGTAAAAAGAATTCTTTCTGTTCGTGGTAAATCCTTGACCAACCTGGATTTATTGCCACTAAATCTTGCCTGTGCCTGGTAAGAGAAATGGATTGAGTAGTAACAAGTCCACCTCTATAATGGTTCCTGAGAGCATGACTGACTTTCTTGCTGCAACTCCCACATCCCCCAATAGTGTTTCTTATCTGCTCTGATTACCAACCGGGTGTGGTGCTGCCTTGAAAGTTATCTTGTTATCGACATTTGTCCAGCAACAGGTTTCCTCCAGGCGTGGGAAATGCCAACACCGTGTCAGCAGCACCCACATTTTTCACTGTACTTGTTAGAGCTTTTGTCAGATGAGGACATGGTTACCATCAAAGGTTTCTTTAGAACTGGGGGGTGTAGCTCATGTCCCTAAAACAAGAGCTCTACCTCTAAATCTGTTTGGTTTCCTTTCTATTTGGATAAAATACATGTATATATATATGTATATATATATGTATATATATATATATATATATATCCTCCTTTCTCCTGGTCACTTTCCCTAAAAAAGGTGATCTGTTGATTGAAGGTTTAAAGCCATAGTTTTGCTTCAGACTATAAAATAATAGTAATAATAATAATTAAGCACCAATCATTGCTTATCTTTAGAATAATTATTTTAGAAATATTATTCCAAGGGACACCCTCTGGTAGATGGCAGGAAAATGACCTTACCTGAAATGTGTCTTCATACCTCTGTACTTTTCTCAACTTGGTTCTACCAAAAACCAAACCCACCTTCTCAAAGGGTGTGTGTGTGTGTGTGTGTGTGTGTGTGTGTGTGTGTGTGTGTGTGTGTGTGTGTGTGTGTTCTCTCAGGCAGGGACTCTGTTTTTTTTGGGGGGGGCGGGGTGGTCACAGTGGTGCTCAGACCTTGCTCCTGGCTCTGTTCTCAAGGATCATTCCTGGCTGAGTTGGGGACTGGAGGGACGACATATGGGGCACTTGGGCTCAAATTCAGTGCGGTTGAGCCCTGCATAGACCACATTGCAAGGCAAGGCTCTTCCCACTGTTTTCTGGTTCAGGCCCAGAGACATTCTCCCATTTTCAGCAAAGCTCCTGGCACCTGGCTTGGTGGTGTGTACCAGAATTCGAAAACATGCTCTGCTTTGTCTGTGCTAAGCACTCAATTAGTCTTTAGGAGTCGAGGGCAGAAGAGATGGCCTGAGCCGTGGTGATTTTTCACTTTTCGCCAAGATTCCCGGCAGGGTGCCTCTAAATGGCCAGCTCCCCCAGTACATTTAAAATGCGACTTGATTTATAGTAATTCAATGTACACCGTTTGGCTGGGCCACATCAATCCTGTAAACTGAGATGCATATGCTGCTGGGTTCCCACTGGCTGAGCGTGTTGGCAGCTCTCCTCCACCAGCCTGGAATGCACACACACTCCGCCTGGCCTGGCGCGCCCTCGCTTTTATCACAAAGGAGCTCATTTTGTGAATGAACAGCCACTGCCAGCAGCATGATGGTATTCTCAGTGACCTTTGCCCGGGGATTGGATTCCCGCCCAGCAGGGAGACCAGGCTTTAGGAAAAGGTTAGTTCATTGATTGCCACAGCCTGCTGGGCTGAGGTCTGGAGAGGAAAGGGCTCTGAGAACTTTTCCTTTCCATGAATCACCCCCAAAGAAACCCCCCCCCTTCCCTCCCGCGTAGTTTCTATCAGTGTAGGGCCAGGCAGGGAGGTTTTTATTGCTTCTGCTGCTTGTACTGCTGCTTATTTTATTTACTCTTTTTTTTTTTAAGTGGTGAATAGTCATCTTTCTGGTTGTACCTTGCTATTTCTCCAGAGCGATTCTGGGGCCCTCATAAGCTTTTCCCCTTACCTTCCCCCCAACCCTCTTTAAAATCTCCACCTCCCCTCCACCTCTTTCCCTCCTCCTTCTCCTCCTCACTGCTTTTTCAGTTTGATGTTTTTAGGTATCAAAGGAAGGTCTCCAGGAACCCTGCAACTAAAGACTTTAATGAGGACCATGCCCAAGAAATCCTGGCTGCCAAAGACATGAGGATGATTTATGCCGCTCACTCACTCCCTAACAGCAAGAGGACTATTTGTAAAAATAAAAAAGCTGCTCATATGGCATTAAACAAGAGCATAGCTGCTTCCTTCCAGACCCCGGGAGCTTAACAAAGAGCATCTACACTCTGAGGCCAGCAGCACATGGCTTGGGGCCCATATTAGTCTTCCTGTCACATAAAGCAAGATCCTGTTAGCACAGGCAGCGGCATACATTCCCCCTCAATCAGTGAACCTCAAAAGGCACATTCCTAGGTAAGCACGAATGTGTACCCTACACAAAAGGCTATGTGCTTAACCTCAGACCTAGGTTAAGTCCCCCAACATTCTGGCCAGCCAGAGCTGGACAGGACTGTGGAGCTGCCACTGTGGGGCTACACTGAGTCCCCTATTTGATCCTGCCACCATTAGCATGAAAGTTGACTTATTCCTGAGCCTTTGGATTCTTGAGAATTGTGTGAAAGATTTACACAGAAAATGCAAATGCTTAAGAAGCTAAAGGTTATTGTAGAATTCAAGTAGATAGATCCAAGTCCCTCCCTAATGTCCAGGGTACAACCTCACTCACTTGTCCTATATCATGATGCCCTATTTAGTGTGTGACTTTTTAAGTCCTGTCCCTTAGCAACTATTTGCCTTCTAGTGTGTGATGACCTGCAGGTGGAATCCTGTCAACTATGTGTCCCCTTGCTGGCGATTTCTGCTCTGTAAACTGACACTGGACCTTTATAGGATAGTACCCCAGCAGCTCCTATCATCAACCTTTGTTAGTCTCTGTCTATGTCCATATGTGAATGGGTGATTCCCTGTGATTCTATTTTCTGACTGAGTATAGGTGAGAGGACAAAGAAAGAGTTGGTTGTTTGTGGACTTCCTTGTATCTACTCTTCGCTCCCACCCCAACCATTCCATCATTTATTTTTGACTCCCTACCTTTTCAGAGAGCAAGATTTAAAATTAAAGTTAAATGGACTAATTCAGATTCCAATTCTTGGTATCATTAATACTTACCAACCAAGTTGTGTTAACGTTGCTCAGGAGAGAGAGCCTATCCCTGGCATGGTAAAGGCAGAGGAAAATTGCCTCCTTTGGACTTAAAATATGAAGGAAGGGGTTTGACTGTGTACTGTCAACTACATTTACATATCAAAGAATTGCTCCTGGCTGAGTCCCTGGCTATTCTAGATATCTTTTTTTGTTTGTTTGTTTTTGTTTTTGAGCCTCATTCAGTGACACTCAGGGGTTACTCCTGGCTAGGTGCTCAGAAATCGCTTCTGGCTTGGAGGACCATATGGGACGCTGGGGGATCGAACCACAGTCTGTCCTAGGCTAGTGCTGGCAAGGCAGATGCCTTACCACTTGTGCCACAGCTCCAGCCCCAGAAATCTTTTTTTTCAATGTCAAGACAGTAAAATATACAAAATATATTTTTAGGTCTAGAGTGATAGCATAGAGAGTTAGTAGGGTGTAGGGTGTTAGCCTTGCACCTTGTACTTGGCTGGCCCTGGTTCAATCTCAGCATCTCATATAATCCTTGGAGCCATCACCAGGAGTAATTCCTGAACTCCAAGCCTGAATGTGCCCCTCCTGTAATGTCTATACTTGAGTATAAGCCAACCCCTCCCCTAATTTTACCCTAAAAACTGGGAAAACTTAGTGACTCAAGTATAAGCAGAGGTGGAAATGCAGCAGGCACTGGTGAATTTCAAAAATAAAAATATATACCCAAAATAATTACAATAATTAAGGAATCAGTGGGTTAAATGTTTTTCAGTATTTATTGCTAAAGAAAAACTGTAAACTAGCAACAATAACTTTAAAACTTGAAATAAAGTGCAGAAAACCGTAGCTTAACAGGTCATCAAGCTAAATCACAAAAGTTAAAATCCTTTAAAACTGGATTTCTCCTCCTCCGCATCTCTTTGTCCAAACAGAGCTTCAACTGTCTCTGATGTGAGGATATCAGCATTACATTGTCATCATCACTGAATTCGCAGATATCATCACTGCTGTCGGTCTCATACAAAGCGCAGAATATTATGGGGTTAAATAGGTCAGTGGCATCCAGTTCAGTTCAACCGCTAAAGCACCGGGGGGGGGGGGGGCCTCCAGCAGAGGGCAGAAGACAACTGGAGACTATGTGCATTTGATTCCGTATTTGTGCACCGAATCAAATAACCTTTATGACCTGAGTATAAGCCGAGTCTGGGGTTTGGGGCACAAATTTTGTGCCAAACAAAACTCGGCTTATACTCGAGTATGTATGATATGTTTAGACAATTATATAGTCTCTGAACTCCCATTTAACTTCCCTACCTGGCTTGCTCTAAGGTCGTGCGTTTCAAGATCATGACCCAATTTTTTGATCGCAGGTGGCAGAGCTACTTATGCAGGTTCAATCTAGAGAGACTGGCACTCTCTTCTCAGTAACTGTAGCTTAAGAATTCCACAAGAGTTTAGTCTGGCTTCATTTTTCTGAAGTCCCAGACTCCCGGACTTGTCTCTTGCACAGGGGTCAGGCCATCATCGGTTCAGAAGGCTTTCCCTGCCTTGGCTGTTCACCTCCTGAAGTGATCATAATTTATTTCTCCCACAGACATGTTCTCTACAAACAACAATAATCCACTGTGTATCTAAATCCCTGTCAGGGTGTCTGTTTCTCTCAGGGGACTTGCCCTAGCACACATGCTAATTAGATCATTGGTCATTTCAGTACTGGATCAATATAGATACTCCTCACTTAATGACCAAGTTCATTTGGTCATTAAGCAAATTGGTCATTAAGTGAGGAACTGCATGAACTGAATACAGTAGTACAGTATGCATAGTACTTGATGGTACAGTATTCTGAATAAATAAAATAACGAAAAAGATCAAACTGAAAACTTCCACTTGTTTTAATTTGCATAGGTTGTGTCATTTGAACACAGTACTGCAATGTATTACAGAAAATAAAGTTAGTGAAGTAGGTACATGAAAGCACCAAAAAACACAGTACTGTACTGTAGAGTGTACAGGATAGAAAAGGATATTTAAAATAAAATAAAATAATGGTGAGGAGATGGTCGTAAGTGCGAGCGGTCGCTAAACAGGTAGGTTGTTAAGCGAGGGGTACCTGTACTAGCTACTTCTCTGATGTGGGGATCACCTTTCTCTCTCCTTTATTGGTTGAATTTGGGATAGGAGCATGGAATAACTATGAGATAAGTATCTGAGGCTGGAGACACGGGGGTGGACCCTTCTGGTATAAACTAAATGATTATGACCCCCACCCCACTCAACCCAAGTTCCTATTTCAAACATGATTCCTATGGTGCTGATGATGGGAGATAGGGTCTTTGGGAGGCAGTTAGTTATGACTAAGAGCAGTGCCCTTACAGAGGAGATCTATGAGTGCTCTCTCAATTTTTATGTCAAATGAGCTTCATCCCAAGACAGGAGAAACAGAAGAGGCCTTTACCAGAGAATGAATCAGCTGGCATCTTGATCTTGACTTCCTGGCTTCCACAACACAAAGAAATAAAGGTTTTCTATTTAGAAGCTACCCAATCTATGGAAATTTTGTTCCAGTACCCCACAAAGCCTAAGATGTCCTCCTTGATGGGTGACAAGTTGACATACACAGATATTACTACAATTATATACAGAGAAAAGTATGGATGGATACAAGGATCCAGGAAAGGAAATACTTTATTCTCCTTTGGTTGGGATGATGAGTGGTGAGTGTGTGTGGGGGAGTGGACGGGAAGGGGGGATTGTATGGATAGGGAAGAGTCCATTAAAAGAGGATATTTAAACTCAGATGAAAAACATACTCACCCTCTCACTCCCTTTTTTTCATTGTGGCCCAAGGAATAAATCAAAAAGAGGGCTAGAAGCCCATAGAGAGATAATGTCTTAGATGGCTTCTCTTTCCTCTCTCACTAACTCTTACGATAGGGGTCACGTTGCAGTAACTTTGCCCTGGATCAAAGAGTCCTTCCACTTTGCCAAGCTGAAAGAGGAACCCAAGGCAGGGATTTGTTTATACTAGAAGGCAGCAATGGGGGGAGGATCTCCCATCTAGAGGCCTCTGTGGGCATAGCATCCAAGTTCCAGCATCCAAATCACCAAAGCCTGTGTGTCTGTGTGTGAATGGGTGTTGCTGACAGCCGTTTGGGCCTTACCTTATCCTAGAACCAGTCTCCATTGCCAAAAGGAGGTCGGTTTTAGCTGAACTGTGCCTCCCTCAAAATCCTTATTTGGAAGTTCAGCCCTCCATTCTTATACTTTAGAATGTGACTATCTTTGCAGTTTGGGTTTATTTCAGGTCTTCAGGGGACCCTGATATAGCTTCACTCGGGTCCTTAAAAGACGATAAACAGTGGACAGAGAGACCCAAATAGAGGGAAAATGGCAGGAAGACACTAGGAAAAAAACAAAAAACATCAAGCCTCCAGAGCTGCTTGATGCTGAATTTCTGTTACTTATGGCAGCCAGAGGTAGTCTATTCTTCCCGCTCACCTTGCTGGGTCAGGGGTCAGGGTCTGAACTCCTTTAGCTCCTGTGTGGCAGTAAACACAATGATTAATGGGGAGGTGTCTTTCTTTCTTTCTTTCTTTCTTTCTTTCTTTCTTTCTTTCTTTCTTTCTTTCTTTCTTTCTTTCTTTCTTTCTTTCTTTCTTTCTTTCTTTCTTTCTTTCTTTCTTTCTTTCTTTCTTTCTTTCTCTTTCTTTCTTTCTTTCTTTCTTTCTTCCTACTTCCTTCCTTCCTTTCCTCCCTTCCTTCCTTCCTCCTTCCTTCCTTCCTTCCTTCCTTCCTCTTTCTTTCTTTCTTTCTTTCTTTCTTTCTTTCTTTCTTTCTTTCTTTCTTTCTTTCTTTCTTTCTTTCTTTTTTCTTTCTTTCTTTTTTTCTTTCTCTTTCTTTCTTTCTTTCTTTCTTTCTTTCTTTCTTTCTTTCTTTCTTTCTTTCTTTCTTTCTTTCTTTCTTTCTTTCTTTCTTTCTTTCTTTCTTTCTTTCTTTCTTTCTTTCTTTCTTTCTTTCTTTCTTTCTTTCTTTCTTTCTTTCTTTCTTTCTTTCTTTCTTTCTTTCTTTCTTTCTTTCTTCCTTCCTTCCTTCCTTCCTTCTTTCCTGTCTTTCTTTCTTCCTGTCTTTCCTTTCCTTTCTTTTCTTTCTCTTTCCTAAAGATTCAGGGATTAATCTCTGACCATGGGAAAGAGAACAGGGAAAGTGAGGGCTGAGCAAAAGCAGAGAGCCAGACTTACTTGGTCATGCAAGATGAACTGATTGAACAACACATGTCCCAGGAGACACCCAGGTGGGGAAGAAAAAGAAAGCAAGATCCACTCTAGCCCTCTTTGATTTTTATATACAAATGCCAGCAGAGAGCAAGACAAGCTGCTTTGTAGGACTAAACCCAGAGATTGGCCGTCTGATTAGAATCACCACAGAGCAGTGGTCCTACAATCCAAAAGAAAGAAAAATGAGGCGAGAGAAGGACACATTGGGGACTAAACAACAACTCATATGGAGTCTTTCTTTTGCCTCCCCAAGGAGGCCCAGAATAGAAATGCATGAGAAAGGGCTGAATGATACCTCAAGCTCACATCTTGACATTGCTGGAAAGGAAGGTTTCATTGGCTCTGGGTCAGAACCATGGAACATGAGCAATTTTAACTTGCAGGGTGTGATGTGATGATCCAGTCACTTTTCTGGGGGCAAATCAAGTCATACAGTGACAGATAGTACATTATGGCAAGTCATGTCTGTCGGGACCTAAGCAATACTCAGGCTGGGGGCTACAGTATCTTAATGTCCAAAACATCTCCCTAAAGTAAAACATTTCATAAGTTGCTTTATCCACCCTGGTGTTTTTTGACAGACTGAGGGTTAGGTTCCTGCTAAAATGTATTCTTTTTCATTTTTTATGTAAGCAACAGAAATGTGGGTGTTCTTAAGAATAAATTGTCCCACCTAACCAGATGCCCTTAATGCTTGTGCCTCTTTTTTATGTCTCCAAGGTGAGTGTCTCAGTGCTCCTAATATGACATGAGGACTCCTTTTCAATTTATATTTACATTTGATACTCTCCCATTTGTCTAGTGCCTCTCTAGAAAAAAAAACTGCAAACAAAGAGAATTAGGAGACCATTATGGTCTAAATTCTAGACATCTCTGCTCTGACTTATCTTGAGTGAAATAGCTGAGAGAGAAACCACACTTACTGTGAGAAGCAGTGATAAGAAAAAGACAATGCCAGGGCCAGAAAGATAGCACCCTGACTTAAGTCCAGGTTTTGCAAGGCAGAGAGCAGTGTTCAATGCCCAGAATGATTGGTGTTTTGAAGCACTGCCTGAAGCAAGTTACTAACACAGAGCCATAAATAATTCTTGTGAACCACCAGTGTAACACCTAAAAATTCAAAACCGAATCATGCGTGTAATCATGGTGCTTAAATAAAGATTTTATACATTAAAATAAATAAAAATTCATAACCAAGAAAAGAATATCAAGGAATTGGAGAGAGAATACAGAGATTAAGACACTGATTAAGGAATTAAGGTGCTAATTCCAGTTCAATCACTGGCACAAACATGTTTCTCCAAGCACCACCAGGGGTCACTATTAAGCAAAGAGCCAGAAACAGCGCCCAAACTCCATGCATATTGTTCCAACCTCCCTTCTATCCCCCACACCCCAAAAGAAAAAGGAGAAACCTGAAAAAAGATTATAAGCAGCTTGGGGGGGGTCTATAGAAAGGACAGGTATTATCTAGGCTGAGGAAGGACAGTAAAAGAAGTCACAACTGAGGAGTCAGAAATTTGAATGAGAATTGCAGTTGTTGAAGAGAAAGTCACCTACAAGGTCATCAGTAAACGAATGAATTAATTTATGCATTCTTTTGCTGACCACCTAAAAGGCAGTAATTACATGAAATTTAGGAAGGAAGAGCTTAAGGGATTTGGCTTTAGATACTAATTGTGATCTATAATTTAGTAACAACCACCAATTCTTATGGGGAAATGGTTTCCTCTTTTCTCATTTTCTTCTTCAGTCTTGCCTTGATCTTCTGTCTTTGGGATATCCATAGGCCCCTATGGATATACATATATACAAATACAAATAAAATATATGAAACTCTGCTTTGTATTTCCAATCATTTTTCTTGAACTGCAGAGAGGGGGAATTTCCATTTAATAATCTGGTTGGAAGTTTGAGCTATTCATCTCTCGCTCACCCTTGCTCCCAATAGTCAAAATACCAGTACTGTTCTTAACTTAACCCATGTTTCTTCATTTTTCTTCAAAGTCTCACTTGACTCCTCTCTCTTCCTGTAGTCCAGTCAGCTCCCACCATTTCATCCCTGTCCCAACAGACTTCCTGTACACATGTTTTAGAATATGCCATTCTTTAGAAAGAAAGAAAAAGAAAGATGGAAGGAAGGAAAGAAAAAAAATAAAGAAATTTTTTAATTGAATCACTGTGAGATACACAGTTACAAAGTTGTTCATGATTGAGTTCCAGAATATGTTCAATGTCCAACACCAATCACGTTACCAGTGCATGTTGCCTGCCACCAGTCCCACTTTCTCTCTCTTCCTGTCCTCCATCCTGCCTTCCTCTATGGCAGGGGTCTCAAACTCAATTTACCTGGGGGCCACAAAAGGCAAAGTCAGGGTGAGGCAGGGCCGCATACGGGATTTCACATGCAAAAAAAAGTCCTCAGACGTCATTATTAACAGTTTTAATTATTTCTCCTGAGCATGAATAGAACATTGAGTGAAGATCATGAACAGTTCTTCTGAACATGGCATCTTTTGCCTATTCCTTGCTGCCAGAGACTTGACAGCGCTTCTTCTCACAAATCTAAACCACATTTGGCTTTAGAGAGGAAGCAGTTGAGACCCTCAGTATGGCTTGAAGATGATCATCATTAAGTCTAGACCTGTACTTTGACTTATTGAAGTTCAATGTGGAGAATAACTTTTCACACAAATATGTGCTCCCAAAAAGGCACATGGTGTGCTTGAACATTCGTGAAAGCTCAGGGAAGCTGGGGGGCAATTCTCTCAAAAATTGCCCATGCATGTCTGCTTTTCCACTAATCTCCCTGAACTTGGCTTTGAGATCAGAGTTGCATTGCAGGTCAATGAGCTCCATTTAAAGCACAGGAGGGGCATCTTGCACATCAAAGGAAAAGGGGTCTACAAGAATTTGGAAAGTGGCTCTGTGCTTTTTGAAGTCTGCAAATCTGTGATCAAATTCCTTCTCTAGCTTAAAAATAGCATCAAAATATTTCTCACCACTGAATGGTATGCCTGCATCCACAAGTTTCTTGCATGCTGGGAAATGGTAAAGGTTTGTCTGAGGGAGCTGGGATTTCCATAACACAAGTTTTCTGGAGAGTGCTCTCACGTTGTCATAGGCAGCACTGATAAGCTACCCGGGCCTTGTAACATCTTGTTTAGTACAGTCAGCTTATGTGTGATGTCAACAAGAAAAGCTAAGTCCATGAGCCATTTGTGATCACTCAACTCAGAAACAGCATTCCCATCCTTCTCCATGAAGGCTTTCATTTCTTCTCTCAACTCAAAAAATCTTTTCAGGACATTTTCCCTGCTGAGCCAACATATCTCGGTGAAATAGAGCACATCTTCATATTCTGACTCCATTTTCTCTAAAAAAGCATGGAACCTCCTGTGCTTTAAGCCCCTGGATCTGATTTGGTTGATGCATTTCACAACAACAGACATCACATTGTCACACAGCAGGCATTTACTGCAAAGGGTCTGCTGATGGATAATGCAGTGAAGAGCAATGGCCTTCTCTACACCCTCCTCTTCAAGTTTTCTTTGAACAAGTGCCACCAGTCCATTTTTCCTCCCTGTCATCGATGGCGCTCCATTGGTTATTATTCCAACGAACCTCTTCGATGGCAAACCTGCATTCTCAATGGCATCACACAGATGCTGAAATATCTCATTAGCGATGGTCTGGCAATGCATTGGAATTATTGTGAGCAACTCCTCTGTCAATTCAAAATTGCAATCAACACCACGGACATAAATTGTGAGCTGTGCAATGTCTATTATATCTGTGCCCTCGTCAAGAGCAACTGAGTATGCATCAAAACATTTGGCTTTCTCACACAGTTGATGATAAATGTCACTTGACATGTCAGAAATGCACTCTGCCACAGTGTTGGCAGAAAGGCTGATTTTGCTAAACTGACCTTTCTTTTCTGGACAGATAATACTTGCAGCCTGTAACATGCATTTTTTAACAAACTCTCCTTCTGTGAATGGTTTCCCTGCCTTAGCAATCATCTCACTAACCACGTAACTAGCTTCGACTGATGCAACATTCTCTTTGGGTGCTTTCTTTTTTTTTTTTTTTTTGGTTTTTGGGTCACACCCAGCAGTGCTCAGGGGTTACTCCTGGCTGTCTGCTCAGAAATAGCTCCTGGCAGGCACGGGGGACCATATGGGACACCGGGATTCGAACCAACCACCTTTGGTCCTGGATTGGCTGCTTGCAAGGCAAACGCTGCTGTGCTATCTCTCCGGGCCCTGGGTGCTTTCTTGAAGAAATCTTGTTGCCTTATTAGACATACTTTAAGACTGGCAACCCGCTTGGCTCTCTCATTTCCTTGATATTTTGCACATTCTTCAGCATGTTTAGTTGAATAATGGCATTTCAAGTTGTATTCCTTGTGCACTACAGCTTTCTCTGAGCAAATAAGACATGTGGGGATGCCCCTGTGCTCAACAAAGAAATACTGCATCTCCCACTTTTCCTGAAATTGTCTGTGCTCATCATCAATCTTTCTCTTCACTGTAGGTTTTGATAAAGTCATGATGAAGGTATGATAAAATATAATTCTGTAATAAACTTCTCTTCTTTAGGCCTCTGATAATGTAAGGGACAGCGGGCAGGAGCAGCGGAAATGACGTCTGCACTAGGTGCAAAGTATTCGCGATTATTCGCTTTCCAAATATTCGCAATAAAAAATCGCATTAGTAAGAAAAAAATTGCAAAAAATCGCATTAAACATTTGCATACCCCGAACGAAACTGCGAATGTTTAATGCGATTTTTTTCTTACTAATGCGATTTTTATTGCGATTATTTGGTAAGCGAATACTACGATATTTGAAGGCCAGCCGCAGGCCACAAAATGTTGTACGGAGTGTCGCAAACAGCCCATAGGCTGCGAGTTTGAGACCCCTGCTCTATGGCAAACATTTTTCTACTATCTCTGTCTCTTTCTTCCTTTTTTTTTTCCTTTTAGACACTGTGGTTTACATAGTTACTGAAAGACTATTATGCATATCACATTATTACTTCCTTCAGCATTCAGTTCTTGTCTGGAGTGATCATTTCCAACTGTCATTGTCACAGTAGTCCCTTCTCTTTCCTAACTACAATTTCTCGCTATTTGTGACAAGCTTTCTGCCATGGACTGGTTCTCCTGGGCATTGTCTTTATTTTCTTTGGCATTATGACCACACTATTTTTTTTAATATATATCCCAAAATGAGCTCAGTCATTCTGTCAATCCCTCTCCTTCTGACTCATTTCCCTCAGTATATTACTTTCCATATTCATCCATGTATAAGCAAATTTCATAACTTAATTTTTTCTTAATAGCTGAGTATTTCCTAGTAGAGATGTACCACAGTTCCTTTATCACTCATCTATTTTGGGGCACTTGGGTTGATTCTAGATTCTGACTATTGTGAATAGTGCTACAATGAACACAGGAGTGCAGAGGGAGTTTCTTTATAGTGTTTCGAGGCCCCTACGTATATTTCCAATAGCAGTATTGCTGACTAATATGGAAACTCAAATTTTAGTTTTTCTAGAAATGTCCATTACTGAGTCTTCATTTACTGAGCCATATAGTATCTAAATTTCTTTTCTTTTCTTTGTCTTTTTCTTTCTTTCTTCTTTCTTTCTTTCTTTCTTTCTTTCTTTCTTTCTTTTCTTTCTTTTCTTTCTTTCTTTCTTTCTTCTTTCTTTCTTTCTTTCTTTCTTTCTTTCTTTCTTTCTTTCTTTCTTTCTTTCTTTCTTTCTTTCTTTCTTTCTTTCTTTCTTCCTTTCTTTCTTTCTTTCTTTCTTTGAGTAATGCCCATATTGTTTCTCCCCACACATGTGCCAGTTCCTGTTCTTTTTTGATGTGTGCCAATCTTTGTGTTGCAAGGTGTTATCTCATTGTTGATGATTAACAATGTGGAATATTTTTTCATGTGCCTTTTGGTTTTGTGTATTTCTTTGAGAAAGTTTATGTTCATCTCTTCTCTCCATTTCTTGATGGGGTTAGGTTTTTTCCTTGTTAAGCTTTATCAGCACTTTATATTATATTTGATATTAACCCCTTATCAGAAGGGTATTAGGTGAATAGTTTCTTCTGTTCCATGGGAAGTCTTTTTACCTTGGTCACCATTTCCTTTTAGGTGCAGAAGTCTCTTGGTTTAATGTAGTCCCATTTGTTTATCTTTGTTTCCATTAACTTGAACAGTGGTGCTTCATTCTTGAAGATACAATTAGCTTCAAAGACATGAAAAGTTCTTCCTATATTTTCTTCTACGTATCTTATAATTTTTGGTCTGATATCAAGGTATTTAATCCATTTTGACTTGATTTTTTGCATGATATTAAACATTTCTATGTTATCTTTTTTCATGTAGCTGACCAGTTTTCACAACACCACTTGTTAAAGAGGATTTCCTTGCTTCACATAGTATTTTCCGCCCCCTTATCAAAGATTAATTGATTGTATACCTGCTGACCCATCTCAAAATACTCAAATCTATTCCTTTGATCTGAGGGTCCATCTTTATTCCAATACCATGCTGTTTTAATTACTACTACTTTGTAGTACAGTTTGCAGTTGGTAAAAGTGGTGCCTCCATCTTCTATTTGCTGAGGATTGCTTTAGATGTTTGTTGAGGTTTATTATTTTATATTAATTCCAGGAGTTTCTGATCTATGTTTTTTTATTGTCATGGCTTTTCTTATAAGATTTGCATTAAATCTATATAGTGATTTGGGAAGCAGTGCCATTTTAATGATGTTAATCCTTCCAATCCTTAAACAGGTTATGTGTTTTCATTTCCTTGAGTCCTCTTTTATTTCTTGAGAAAGTGTTTTATAGTTTTCTTTGTATAGGTCTTTCATCTCTTTAGTCAAGTTAATTCCCATGTACTTGATTTTTTGAGACACAATTTTGAATGGGATTACTTTTTAATATCTCTTTCATTATTTGTATATATAAAAGCTATGGATTTTTCACATATTAATTTTGTTGCCTGCCACTTTACTATATAAATAAATTATTTCTAGAAGCTTTTTTTGTAGATTTTTTAGAATTTTCTAAATATAGAATCATGTCATTCACAAATAGTGAGAGCTTAACTTCTTCCTTTCATATCTGGATGCCTTTTATATATATATATATATATATATTTTTTTTTTTTTTTTTGCCTAATTGCTATAGCAAGTACTTCTGGACTACATTGAATAGAAGTGGTGAGAGTGGGCAACTTTCAACTTTGTCTTGTGCCACATCTTAGAGGAAAGGCTTTAGGTTTTTATCCCCATTGATTATAATATTTTCTGTGGGTTTGTGTAAAAATGGCTTTGAGTTTTTGAGGAAAGTAACTTCAAATCCAATTTTATTGAGACTTTTGTTAAATCATGAATGGGTGCTGGATCTTGTCAAATGCTTTATCTGAATCTACTGATATGATCATATTATTTTTATTTTATTAATATTGTGTATTATGATGATTGACTTTCATATGTTAAACCATCCTTGCATTTCTGGAATAAATCCTATTTGGCTATGGTGTATACTTTTTTATTTTACAGTTTGGAAGTTGGACGGCATTTATTTCAAAACTCCACTACTCTTCCTTCCTTCCTTCCTTCCTTCCTTCCTTCCTTCCTTCCTTCCTTCCTTCCTTCCTTCCTTCCTTCCTTCCTTCCTTATCTTTCTTTTTCTTCTTTCTTTCTTTCTTCTTTCTTTCTTCTTTCTTCTTTCTTCTTCTTTCTTTCTTTCTTTCTTTCTTTCTTTCTTTCTTCTTTCTTTCTTTCTTTCTTTCTTTCTTTCTTTCTTTCTTTCTTTCTTTCTTTCTTTCTTTCTTCTTTCTTTCTTTCTTTCTTTCTTCTTTCTTTCTTTCTTTCTTCTTTCTTTCCTTCTATCTTTTCTTTCTCTTTTCTAGAGATTCAGGGATTAACCTCTGACCATTGGAAAGATAACAGGGGAAGTGAGGCCTGAGGAAAAGCAGAGAGCCAGGCACGAACACTTGGTCCTCCATTGAATCACCATAACGAATACAGTTACAAACTTGTTCATGATTGAGTTTCAGTCATATAATGTGTATGACTTTTTTGATGAACTGTTGTATTCTGTTCTCTAATATTTTGTTGAGTATCTTTTCATCTGTATTCATCAAGTATATTGGCCTGTAATTTTTTTTTGTGTGTGATGTCTCTTTTCTGGCAGCATTTGGTATAAGGGTAATATTAGCTTCAAAGAAGCTGTTTTGGTATATTTCTTTTTTCTTCAATGTACTGAAGAGTCTGAAAAGGATTGGCAGTAGGTCCTCTTTAAAGATTTGAAAAAATTTACTAGTGAATCCGTCCTAAGATGCCCTTCCTTTACATGATTATCTTCACTGACACCATATCTTGGACATTTCTGCAGTGTTATCCTAGCTGATTTTGCTGCCTTAAAAGGATTTCCTGCACTTTTCATCCAATTCTTAAAATATATATTTTAACTTTTCTCAATTCCTATCAGACTTATTATTATGTAAATATTAAGTTTTGTCTGAATTATTGTGATTGATTCTTTTTAAGGATCTCCCTGATTATTTCATTTATGGAATTTATCTGCTGAACACCCACCAATAGCTTCCCCTTATACTTAGAAGAGTAACCAAATTCTTCATTTGGATCTTCATGTCTGTCTTGTCTAACTCTGCTAAACTCTGAGATTATCGCTTACCACCATCTTTCTTATTTACCAAGCCCTTCTGTCTTTTCCTTAAATATACTAAATATTACTTCTGCCTCAGGATTTGTCTGGGACATTCTTCCCAGACAACTGGCTAGATTTTTGTCTTCATTCATTTTAGGTGGCGGTGTAGGTGGGGAAACACCCCTGGTGATACTTAGGGAAACATATAGAGTTGGCAACCACTTTATCTCCTGTACTATTTCTCAGATCCATTCTTATGTCATTTCACATGTCTCCTTTTAGAGAAGACTGCCACTAGAAAAATGATCTTTATTCCCTCACTTTATTTTCACCTTTCTTTGTTTTCTCCACAACATTCAACATTAGATGAAGTTCTCAGTTTATTTGTTTTTTTGTTTTTTTGTTTGTTTGTTTGTTATTTTGTTTTGCTTCTTTCATGTTGAGCATGAACTCCATAAAAGCAGAAATCTTACCTGTTCAACTAAAAACTTTCATTATAATGACCCTGGAAAAATGATACCATCTGTTATACCCAATTCCAAAATAGCCCACAATGGTTCTCCTCTTTCACTATTCATATTCTTTTTTTTTTGACAGACATATTTTTTTTTCAGTTTGATGAATTTAGTTTATTTTTTAAAATAATATATTTATTTAAGCACCATGATTACAAGCATGTTTGTAGTTGGGTTTTAATTATAAAAAGGAACACACACACACCCTTTGATACATCCCTTTACAAGACTCCGGTTAGATCTATGCAGCTCAAATTTTGTCCTACAGAAACTATAATAAATATTTGTAACTGTTCATATGCAGTTTTAAGCCACTACTTATTAGATGATTTGTTATCCAATATAAAGTAGTCTGCTACAATTGCTACATTGTTCTTTATCTTGTCTTTTTGTTTTTAAAAAGCAGTGCTTGGCTCTGATCATTGTCTATAATACTACCACTATGCTAAGATTGTTTTGTGGTCTATATTCGGTATTTCTTAGGTCTTACTCCTGGCTCTGTGCTGAGAGATCACTCATAACGGGCTCTGAGAACTATAGTCCCAGGAATCAAATCCGAGTTTAATGAGTGGAAGATTAGTACCTTATCCACTGCATTATCATTCTAGCTTTTGCATTCCTGCATTTTTTTTCAATGGATTTTATGTTTTTGCTTAGGAACAGAATAAATATGCCTTAAGTACTTTTCAACATGATCATTTTACAATGGGAAAACTTCAACTTATTCGACCCAACAAAAACTACCTAAAAATATTATATAATTAATTTGAATTTTGTGTGGCATTTAAATTAATAAAGGCATTTTACTTCCCATACTTAAACCAAGCAAGAGGGATGTACTCTCACCTATAACTCTTCAGTCTATGATTCTATGGTGAGCATTCCTATTTTCCACATGTTTTTTTTTTAAATCCTCTTATATTAGACATATGCAAATTGTGATCCCTATTCCAATGTGTGTGTGCATACTAAACATTTATAGATAGCTATAGCTTGAGTCTAAGAAAATCATGAGCGTTGGGATTGGAAAACTTGATCATAATGATGTGGAAAGAATTCACATTTCAAGAATGATTCCCTTCATATTATTAATGTCTATGTAATGTTTATGTGATATAGCATTTATTTCTTTATAACTCATTTCTTTTTTTTTTTTTTTTTGGTTTTTGGGTCACACCTGGCAGTGCTCAGGGGTTATTCCTGGCTCCAGGCTCAGAAATTGCTCCTGGCAGGCACAGGGGACCATATGGGGCGCCGGGATTCGAACCGATGACCTCCTGCATGAAAGGCAAACGCCTTACCTCCATGCTATCTCTCCGGCCCCAGTAACTTCCGCCCGAACAGGGACTTGAACCCTGGACCCTCAGATTAAAAGTCTGATGCTCTACCGACTGAGCTATCCGGGCTCTCTTTATAACTCATTTCTTTTACATGTTTATTTTTATTGTCCAATTGTATATATTTGTTTATTTTATGGCACCTCCCCCTAGCCAACCATACCACTCCTTCATCTCCCTTCCCCAAACTTTAGTTCTACTGGTTTGTATTTCTATTTTGTCTATTCATCAATTTTATGTCTTTATATTGCACCCAGGAGTGAAATCATTCAATAAATCCCCTTGAGCTCCTTCCATTTTGCTATGAATGTAAGTATTTCATCTTTTTAATAGCTGCATAGTATACTATTATAGAAGTGTACAAATCTTTTTTATTCAACTATTTCTTGATGGGCACTTAAGTTTGTCCATATTTTAGCCAATATCGATAAATTTGCAAGAAACATTGGAGTGACAAAACTTTTTTGTGTGGATACCTTTATATTCTTTAAACTGCTACCCCTAGATAGAATTTCCATATTATGGTTGCTCCTTAGCTTCTTAAGGAGATATTGTACCTTTTCCTGAAATAGTTACAATTTAACAATAACAACATCCATGTTATTTTCTCTTTTTCCTTTCCTCACCAATAATATACTCTATTTTTAAAATTTAGTCCCTGTGAAATTATAAAGTTATTCATGATTTGGTTTCAAGCAAACACTTTCCTCCAATGACGCCCACCCTTGTTTGCCTACACTTTCTAGTTTCAGTACTATTCTTATTGCTACATTTAATGAAAGCCATTCTCTAAGTAATGAGGTGGCATCTCATTGTGGTCTTAATTTACATTTCCTGATCATCAGTGATAATGAGCATTTTTATATGCCTATAAGCCATATGTGTGTCTTCTTTGAAAAGTGTTTATTACATTTTCTTTCTATTATTTGATTGGGTTGTTTGTGTTTTTTTGTTGTTGTTTGTTATTTAATTGCATGACTTCTTTGTTTATGTGATGGCAAGTGTCCTCTGCATTCAGTATACCTTTGCATTGTTCCTGTTTTCCTTCGGTGTATAAAATATTTTCAATTCGATGCAGCTCGAATTGTTTATCTTTGCTTTGATTTTTCTTGCTATTTGGGTCCATTCACTAATGTGATGGAATGTTTCACTTTATATTCTATGTACTTTGGAGTCTTAATCCAGGTCTTTTACTCATTATGAGATTTTTTTTTTCCCCCAACAGGGCCTAAAAAATAGTCTGGTGTGTGTGTGTGTGTGTGTGTGTGTGTGTTTGTGTGTGTGTGTGTACCATCAATTTTCTCAGCACCTTAGATCCTTTTCCATAAATTTTGATAAATGCATTAATTATTTTCTAGTTTGTTGTTTCTTTTGTCTGTATTTATCTTAATACAAGAAAGACAGTGTGAATAATTCTTGAGTAGTGTAAAGCCAGATATTATGACACTGCAATTTTCCATTATTCCCCTGATAATTGCCACCGCTACTTATTCAATGAATTTTCCATGTAAAATTTAGTACTTTTGTTCTACTTCTTTTAAAGTTATAATCAGAATATTTATTGGTATTGTATTATTTTTGGTAAAATGAGCATTTGACTCCATTCATTTCTTTCAACTATGTATTCATAAGGCCTTCATCTCTTAGTGTCTGATTTTAAATCTTTTAGCAGTGTTTCTTTCTGACTGATACATTTTTTGGGGGGTAGGGGGGCCACACTGGTGACACTCAGGGATTACTCCTGGCTTTGTGCTCAGAAATTGTTCCTGGTTTGGGGGACCATATGCGACGCCAGGGATCGAATCAAAGTCTGTCCTGGATCGGCCGCATGGAAGGCAAACGCCCTGCCATTGCGCTATCGCTCTATCCCTCTGATTGTTTTCTAATACAGGTCCATTACCTTATAAAGAATACAATAATTCTTTTGAGTGTAATTATGAAAATAATTGCTTTCTTAATTTTTTTTGTTATTTGCATATAGAAATAAAACATTTTGTATATTGTTCTTGTAACAGTGTTTGCTGAAATCAATATCTCTGCTTGGGATAAGGGTCAAACAATGCCAGAGACTGTATGTATAAGATACCTCCTCCTTTGTCCTATCATATGATAAACAAAAATCATAGTTTTATTGTTCTTATTTGGACTCATGTATGATACTGACTAGCATAAGTTGAACTATCTTTCCTTGTCTAGAATGAATTTTATGTGACCATTCATATATGATCTTTTAGATACATATTGAATTCAATTTGCTCTTATATGATTAAGAATGTCTTGGCATCTGTGATATCACTGATATTTGATTTATAGTTTGGGTTTTTATTTATTTGTGGGTATTTTTTGTAATTTCTTCAATCTATTTGGAAGTATTCTTGACTCAATTTTTGGGAAAAGTCTAAAAAAGAATAAGTTAAGTTATTTAAAATTTAGCAGAATCATTAATAAAGCCATCTGTTGTGACTTTTTGTTTGGGGATGGCTTTTTAATTACTTTCAATGTCACACCTGTGATCCATCAATTCAGGTTTTGTAGTTTTTCCTTTTTGTCTTTTCATCTTATTTATTTATTTATCTATCTAAAATGTGTCTATTTTGTGTATGCTTTCACATTTATCAGCCTATAGTTATTTGCAGTAGTCTCAAAATCTTTTGTATTTCTATAATCTCTAGAAATTCTTCTTTTTCATTTCAGATTCTTATTTGAATTTTCTTTCTTTTTATTTCTTTAGGCATTTAGCTCAAGTTTTACTAGCTTTACCTTCTTAAAAATGTCAAGTAAGTTTTTTTTTTTTTTTTGTTTTTTTTTGTTTTTTTTTTTTTTTTTTTTTTTTGGTTTTTGGGCCACACCCGGTAACGCTCAGGGGTTACTCCTGGCTATGTGCTCAGAAGTTGCTCCTGGCTTGGGGGACCATATGGGACACCGGGGGATCGAACCGCGGTCCGTCCAAGGCTAGCGCAGGCAAGGCAGGCACCTTACCTTTAGCGCCACCGCCCGGCCCCAAAAATGTCAAGTAAGTTTTACTGATGTTTTGTCTTTTGTCTTTTTCTGGGTGATAACTTTTCTATTTTACTTATTTTCACTGATATATTTATTACTATTTTTCTTCAGCTGACTTTTGTTCTTTTCTGTTTAAAGTTACTTTATCTTTTATCTGTAAAATTAATTTTTTATGAAGGCCTATATCAATTTAAACCCCCCCCCAGTGCTTCTTTTGCTGTATCCCAAAAGCTCTGATTAATTGCTCTTTTTGTTTTGTTTTGTTTTGGCTGGGGCCACACCTGACAGTGCTGATAGTCTCTGGGACCATATGTGGCAAAAAACTGAAAGCATTTCCACTAAGGTCAGGGATTAGGTAAGTATGTCCACTATCTCTAGTTTTATTTAATATAGTATTAGAAGTCCTAGTGATAGCAATCATACAAGAGAATAATATCAAAGGAATACAAATTGAAAAAAGAGGAAGTCAAAAATCTCTATTTGCAGATGACATGAAGACCCTAAAGAGCCCATAAAAAACCTCCTGGAAATAATAAACCAATACAGCAAAGTGGCCAGCTACAAAGTCAATACACAAAAGACATTCCTTCATACAAATGCATTGCATTTGTATATACATTGCATTCCTTTATACAAATGATGCCTCAGAGAAAGAGATCAGAGTCTATCCCATTTAAAATAGGGTCCAAAATTATCAAGTACCTAGGAATCAACCTAACAAGAGAGGTGAGAGATATATATCATGAAAACCTCAAAAACACTTCAGAAAAAAATTGAAGAATACCTAAAGAAATGGAAGAACATTCCATGCTCATAAATTGGAAGAATCAATATCATCAAAATTACCATCTTAACTACTATATAGATTCAATGAAATTCCTATTCAAATTCAGACAACATTATTCAAAGAGTTAGAACAATCAATTAGATAAAGTTTGTGTGGAAACATAAAATACCTAGGATACCCAAATCCAAATTGAAAACAAAAAATGGAAAGGTGTCTCATTACCTAATCTGAAGCTCTACTACAAGCCATAGTGATCAAAACAGCATGGTATTGGGACAAAGACAGACTTTCAGACCAATGGATCAGAATAGAGTATCCAGTGACAAACCTCCAAGTATATGGACAACTAATCATTGACAAGGGAACCAAGAACTTGAAATGCAATAAAGACAGTCTCTCCCAACAAACAGTGTTGGAACAATTGGATAACCACGTGTAAGAAATTAAAGATTGATCCATATCTCACACCTTATGCAAAAAATCAGTTCAAAGTGGATTTGACCTTGACATTAGACACAAATCCATAAAATTCATTTAAGAAAACATAGAACACTTCAAGATTTAGACCTCAAAGAAGTCTTTGATGATAAGGTACCAATGGCAAGGTCTATAGCATTACATCTGAATAAATGGGATTACATCAAACTAAAAAGTTTCTGTATGGCGAAAGAAATACAGGCTAAAATTAGAAGACAGCTAACTGAGTGGGAGAAAAAAATTGCACTGTTCAAGTAAAGGTTTGATATTTAGGATATACAAAGTACTCACAAAGGTTATTTCCACAACACCTAAATAACCCATCAAAAATGGGGAGAGGAAATAGACATTTCTCTGAGGAAGACTAACAGATGGTCAACAGACACATGAAAAATTCCTCATCATCACTTATCATTAGGGAAATCCAAATCAAGACAACAATGAAGTATTATCTTACACTAGTGAGGATGACACATATCAAAAATAATGGGAACAATCTCAGTTGGTGGGGATGTGATGAGAAAGGAACTCTCATCTACTGCTGGGAGAAATGTTGTCTGGTCCAACCCCTATGGAAAACAATATGGAGGGTTCT
Organism: Suncus etruscus; assembly: GCF_024139225.1. Classification (NCBI taxonomy): domain Eukaryota; kingdom Metazoa; phylum Chordata; class Mammalia; order Eulipotyphla; family Soricidae; genus Suncus; species Suncus etruscus. The sequence goes on from NC_064858.1 coordinate 94,651,908, forward strand.
CATTAAACTCAAAATAGAGCTTCCATATGATCCAGAAATCTCTCTTTTATAAATTTATGCTCAGGAAACAACAGCATTCATCTAACAGGATGTATGCACACCGCTATTCATTGCAGTACTCAGTACAAAGCCAAGTCTTGAAATTAACCTAGATATCCAACAACAGATGAGTGGATCATGAAGATGTGGCACATATGTACAACAGAATAGTACATAGCTGTAAGGAATGATGCAGTCATGCAATTTGCAGCAACAAGAATGGAACTGGAAGATATGTTACATGAGATAAGCCAGAAGAAGGACAAATACAGAATGATATCACTTATATGTGGTATTTAGAATAACTGCATAAAGAAACACAACGGCATAATTGGGATATGTCTGAAACACCCTTGACCCCAAAGTTTAGTGAGAAGTAAAGAAACTGGGTGGAAGAGGAGACACACAAATATGAAAAGATGAGAATCCATAGCCAGGATGTCTCAAGTGCTTTGGTAATGTTATAAAAGGAATGTTATAAATATCCAAGCTAAAGACAACAATAATGGAATCAGGAGGTCCAAACTTTATCAATCTAAATTTAAAAAGGGTCTGTTATACTGGCAGACTGGAGGAGGGACAGAGAGGTTGGTATGGGATGCACTTGGGGAATATTGGTGAAAGGAGGTGAACACTGGTGCTAAGATTGGCCCCAATTCATTGTATGTTTGAATCCAAATTATGAAGAACTTTGTAAATCACAATGGTTTTAATAACAAAAAATAAATAAAAACCATTTAAGATAATCATTAAAATAGCATTAGCCGTTCATTATTTTTGTTTTATATTTTATTTATTTTTCCTATCTTCTCATTTGTTTTTAGATGTTTTCTTGATTTATCATTGTTCATTATTTTTGTCTCCTCTAGGTTGATTTCATAGGCCACACTTTCCTAGCCTTTTGAGTTTAACAGTCATTTCTTTTTTTTTTTTTTTTTTTTGGTTTTTGGGCCACACCCGGCGGTGCTCAGGGGTTACTCCTGGCTGTCTGCTCAGAAATAGCTCCTGGCAGGCACGGGGGACCATATGGGACACCAGGATTCGAACCAACTACCTTTGGTCCTGGATCGGCTGCTTGCAAGGCAAACACCGCTGTGCTATCTCTCCGGGCCCCTATCAGTCATTTCTTAGCTGTGGTCTAGATCTGATCTTTACAAAAATCTTTCTCAGTGTTGGAGATGGGAGAATCAAATAAGAGCTGAGGGGCCAGAGAGATAGCATGGAGGTAAGGCGTTTACCTTTCATGCAGAAGGACGGCGGATCGAATTCCGGCATCCCATATGGTCCCCTGTGCCTACCGGGGGTGATTTCTGTGCTTAGAGCCAGGAATAACCTCTGAGCGCTGCCGGGTGTGACCCAAAACCACCCCCCCTCAAAAAAAGCTGCTTATTTGGACTATAGTTCAAACTAATTCCTTTGTCATAGATCCAGGCAGATACAATAAGGGTCAGTCTCAAAGTCTACAATTGCCATTATGAAAAAATTACCTCCTTTATCAGCCACTTTAAGATACTTTCCTCTAGTCTCTGAAAGAGGCAAGAAGCACTGGAGATGAATGAAATCCAAGCAGTACCTCTCAGGGTGAATAGAACAGGTATGTGTAAAAACAAAGTACATGCAGAAAGAAAGAATCTTTTAGAGGGCATCCACAAGTAGACTTGACTCAGTTCCTCAAAAGTTCCATTTGTGGCCTCATAAAGCTGGGTGCCTGCAGCCAGGTTCACAGACTAATTTTTCTTTCCCCTTTTTTTGGAGTAGCAAATTATCAGAAGCCATAAGCACTAAGCAATGGCTTCAGATACCCTGCCTGGAGGGGCACAGGGTGTTTCCACCTTCAATGCTACCACCTCTGCTGTTTGTTGCCTCTCTAGTTCTGATTTTGCTTGCATCTATTGGCATCTCTGTACTCTGTTATTCAGTTATCCACTTATTTTTTGGGGAAAGAAACCCACCTCTGCTTTGCACCAAGTTATGTTCTGAATGGCAGACTTCCTCCCTCTCTCTATTCAAGGCTTCCCAGAGACATACCAGATGATCTTATTTACAGTTATTCTAACTCTCTTTGATGTCTCCTGCTGCTTCTCCTTGTGTAGACACTGTTCCTCCAGCTGTCTGCTCCTTCATCATATTCTATATATCATTTTGTTCATCATTGAGTTGGAAATAAGGGGAGAAAGTGTTATCTGTTTTCTTGCTGCAAACAATTCATTGTGTATTTTTCATATCTGTGAAATTATTGTCTTAGAAGTAAAACAGCATTTCCCCCTTTAATTTTCATAGAAATAATTTTGTATTTCATGTTTTCCCATTCAGCAATAGTGTTTTGGGGAATAAGTTAAAGTTGACAACTAAATGGAGGGGATGGGTTTTCCTGATTTGTGGAAAGTAGTCAACAAAGAAATAAATGAACCATCAAGAGGTCAGACTTATCCTTTAAACCCTGAGCGAGGCTCTGAACCAAAGTTCCCTAAATCATTATGCTTTATTTTTGCATTTATATTTTATTTTGCATGCTATATTTTTGCATGTTCCATCCTGCTCAAGTACTTCAATTATTAACATGCAAATGTTACCTTTTCATTATTGGATGCAACCTCCTTAAGGTTAGGCCACTGATTATAATTAAACTATTCTTACTTGTTTCTCATCCCCAACTAATTTGTACTTTAATTGGCAACTTGAAGAATTATGCAACACTTTTTTTTCATCAGCAAACATTGACTAGGTTTTAGGAATTGTTCTAGGAACTAGATGTCCAAAGCTGATTGCAAATATAGCCCCTGATATTACACTGTTTAAAATTTAATAAAAGACAAAATAAAGGACAAAACATGGAGGAAAGAAGAGTTAGATACTTTTATAGACTAGTAAAGGAGCATGGTGGTGGTATACTTCAGAGAAAGAAGAATTTGTGGAAGCTTCCATTGAATCAATAAATGTTGGTTGATTTTGGAGCTGATTGGTTTGGGCTCTGGAATGTTTCTTAAATTTTGGCTATTTATCTTCTTTGTAGAATGTAGAAATTGAGAGAAAAGAATGGATTTATCCCAAATTTGATTCTTCATTCATGTTAGATAAACTCAAATGAAACGAATAGAGAATTATCAATAGCAATTCGTGATTTTTTTGTTTCTTTTTTTTAACATTTTTAGTAAACATTCTTTTTAAACTTTGGTAGAAAAGAGGTTTTTCAACTGGTAGAAAAGAATACCAGTTGGTTGTTCTGAATGAAATGAAGGGCTGGAAGCATTTTCAGAGGCATCCAAGTGAATAAGATGCAACTATTAAGTAACGAGTTAAATTTTAAAAGTCTTGAATGCATACGTCTTAATCAGCATGGTTCCCAAGGGAGTAACTCAACCTTTTATTTCCATTAATTTTCCCATTACTGAAAACATTCTGACAATGTATATTCTTTTTGAAATTGTTTTCAAATGTATTGCATACTCTTTTGAACTGCTTTGATGATAAATCTTAGTCCTTTAAGTCTTATATTTTATTATATGCAGCAATTTACCAGGTCATACTAACTTAGGGAGATAGCCTAATGATTAGGCAATGACATAAGTCCATCTATCAGCTGGTTTGCTAGAGTTCTGAACCACTTCATTATGTTTCCAGGTATATGTTCAGAGAATGCGGAGCAATTCTGGGGAAGAGGAAGGAGGAAGAAAAGTAGGAATGATGAGAATTTGTTTTGTTTTTAGAGTAGGCTTACTTTATTTAATGTACTTATTTGTTGCAAATCAGCCCCTGATGCGGTTGACTGATGAAGGGATGGAGGATGAGGCCTTTTTCCTCCAGCTCGGACCACGCGTCTGTTACCTTGTTGGCTGAACCAGCTGGCGGTTCTGAGGTGAATGCGGCGGGAAGAAAGCCAACAGGCAGTCCAGTCAGGCTTCCGAAGAAAACAGCTCTTTATTCCGTGAAGAGGCCGAAGCCAAAAGGCCTAAGAATCGGCCCCAGGAAAAAAGCCCCCCCCTCCCCCCGCCTTCCACGGACACTTGTTTTTATCCCCCAGAATCAGGTACCACCCAATGGTGGGATCAGAATCAAGTACCACCCTAGGGTGGGAGAAGAATGCCAGGTCACACCCTAGGGTAGGGCACAATCACCTATCAGGGTAGAGTCAGTAACATAATAATCCTATAAAATGTTTACATACACAACACTTCTTTATTTTTAATTAGCTGCGTGCAAGACAAATACTACTGTGCCACCGCTCTGCCCCCATCATGTATCAATTTTTAAACTTCCTAAGTTATTCTAATTTTTTTGTGTGTGTGGGTCACACCCAGCCATACTCAGGTATCACTCCTGACTCTACAGTCAGGGGACCAGATGGAATGCCAAGGATAAAACCTGGGTTGACTACATGCAAGGCAAATGCCCTTCTTCCTACACTGCCTCGCCTACCCCTTCTATCTATTCTTTAAGTGTTTTATAGTTTTCATAGTATAGATATTTCACATCTTTTGCTCATTGATTCCTAAATACATGGTGGTTTTGAACACTACTTTACATGAAGTAGACTTTTATTTCTTTCTCTTATTATTTGCATAGGAACACAACTGATGTTTGTGTTGACTTTGTATCTGGCTACTTTACTGTATTAATTTATTGTTTCAAGAAGCTTTTAATGCACTCTTTAGGGCCTCTTAGTGTCTCATTAGTATATTATCAGGTTATCTGAAAAGAATGATCATTCGACTTCCATTCCAATTTGAATCCCTTTGATTTCTTTTTTGCCTGATTGCTGTTGCTAAGAATTTATATACTATAGTAAACAATAGTGGAGAGACATTCTCCTTTTGTAGGCACACAAATTTTTATCAGGTAGTAAATTAATTAGTTATTCTTCATATTAAAGGAGAGAGAATTCATAGCCATAATGGTGCTTTGGAATCTGAATGGTCGATCTAAGATACAAGTTTGAAGTGAAATCGAACTGTTATAAAATTTTATTTATTTATAAATAATAAATTTTATTTATTCATGAATAATGTCAGGAACTGTACAAGGAATTGGGGAATTGCCTCTCTCTGTGGATTCCTTTTCTCCAGTCCTTTGTAATGTTTTTGGCATTACAAATCCTTAAAGGAGCATGTATCCTTCTATTAGCAAAGTGATCTTTAAATACTGATGATAACCATGTATTATTAAGCAATAATCATGTGTGTTGGGGGTTTACTCATTTCTGGTTTTCTATTGCTGCATAAAGCCTAACCCAAAATTTAATTGTGAAGATAGGTCACAATTTTGCAAGTCAAGGATTTACAAGTTCAAGTGGTTAGGATGACTAAATAATGGTTGACTTGCTTCCAGGACTTGGTTCTGGAATTAACCTGGGGTCACTGGTTCTCCAAAGTTATAATTTCTTTCTCAAATGAGATTGCATAACTATTTGTTAATTATGGCTTTTCATGAATTTAATTTCAATGCCATATCTGTCACAAGTGTACCCCTCTCCCTTCTTTGCTAAGTGCTTTACTTGAAAAATGTATTAAAGTCTTATGAGAGCCCTTATGATGTGGAACCAATTATTTTTCCATTTCACAGATCAGTAAATTGAGGCAGAGAGGCAAAGTAATTTGCCTGATTTGCTTCTTGAAACAATAAATTAACAATCCCTGAGCCTAAAAAAATGGTGGAACCAGTAACACATTTCCTTGAATTTGTAAGACTAGGTAGCATTATGTTTATTAGAAATGAAACAGTGAAAAGTGTGGGGGTTTTGGGGGGGTTGGTTCTTATGGTAAATCCTTGTAAGTGCACAGAAGGAAGGATCTCATCAAAGTAGTGACTGTTGACATTCTAATATGTGACTTTGTATTTTGACTAAGAGAGGACTTGGACTTCAGAGAGTGAAAATGGCTATAAAAATATAACAACTATAGCTCAGTTTGTATGTGAACCACAGCTAATTACCTCATAGTGGATTCTTTTAGGGCTCTTGAGAGATAGAGGGAGAGAGATGAAGGGAGGGAGAGAGAAAGATAGACAGAGAAAAAGAGATACGGAGAGCGAGTGAGCAAAAGAGCAAGTGAGACAGACAGACAGACAGACAGACAGACACACACACACACACACACACACACACACACACACACACACACACACACACACTGAGAACTCACACCTAAGAGAAACAGTGGTGGGAATCTGACCCAATGCTAACAATTCTACATTCAAGAAGTCGCTCCCCCCCGCCCCCCCAGCAGTACTGTGTTTAAAATGGAAAGACCACACTAAGGAATGGAACGTGGAACTTCTGTTTGGAATTTTGAAGCCTTTCCTTGACTTTGAACTGTTTGAAAAAGTCGAAGGGAATTTCCACATTTAGCACACTTCCCTTGGCTGCCTGCTTGCTGCCTTGGCTCCCAGGCACGTCTTGGGAGGCTGAAATGTGGCCCATTCCTCAGTATCACAATAGTGGCTGTCAGAAAGGCTCGATGGAAGCAGAGTACTGTGGCGGGTGAACCCTTTCCTTATGGAATGCTTGTTTGATGGTATCTTGTCTGATTCATATCCTATTGGAAAGGGTGTGAAACGGGGCCCTGGAAGAGATCTGGTCTGAGTCATTCTGGCTTATGCAGCCACATTTGACAGGCAGCAGGGGTTAGGCTGCTGTGTTAAAAGAAAAATCCTATTTTTATGGGATTTCTCACCCCTCTGAGGAACTTAGTAATTGATTGTGGTGAATACAGTACTGAACACACACAAAATACTTGCAAAAACATCCCCTAGATATCTGCTTTACTCCAGTAATGAACTAGGTGGTTATGAAACAATGATGTACAAATTTGTCCTAATTTCTGATCATGTGAAGATTCCAGACTCAGATATGTGTGTGTGTGTGTGTGTGTGTGTGTGTGTGTGTGTGTGTGTGTGTGTGTGTGTGTGTGTGTGTGTATGAACCAGGGAGAGATGAATTGTTTGTTTTTGTTTTGGGACCATATCCAGTGAAGCTCAGTGGTTACACCTGACTCTGCTCTTAGGACTTGCTCCTGGAGGTGCTGGGGAAAGTATAATGGTTGCTGGTGATTAAAACTAGCTTGGCTGCATACAAGGCAACCTGCCAATCTACTGTACTATCATTTTGACCCAGGAGAGAGAAATTAAACAAACTAAAAAATAAATATAATTACTGAAGGCAAAAGGTACAGATTCCAAGAGCAATTGTAACAGGAGCTTGACTTAGATGAGGGAACTTGGGTCTGTGCCAAGGAAGTGGCATTGAAACAACCCTATAGGACAGAACAGAGCTATTCAGGTACAGTGCTAGGGGAATATTGTTTCAGATCAAGAATAGTGTCCCACTATGGGGCCAGAGTGGTGGTGCAAGATGTAGGGCATTTGCCTTGCAAGTGCTAACGATCCCCCAGCGTCCCATATGTTTCCCCAAAGCCAGGAGCGATTTCTGAGCACATAGCCAGGAGTAACCCCTGAGCATCACTGGGTTTGGCCCAAAAAAGCAGGGAGGGAGGAAGAATAGTGTCCCACTAGAAAACCTAACTAGGAATAGCAGGGGTGAGGGATAGATAGGGGATAAGAGACCGAAAGAGGTCAGGACCTGTAGGTCAAGAGCAAATTTTTCTATTTTGTGTTTTGACTTCTCCTTCAATCACTTCTCTGAAATGTTCAACCACCATCAGTTTGACTAGAAATAAGGACTCTCAGACTCTGAGTTAATTAGATCCTGAAACTGTTAAGAGCCAGACTTGGGGCTGGAGCCATAGCACCACAGTAGGGTGTTTGTCTTGCACAAGGCCAACTTGGGACAGACCCAGGTTTGATCCCAGGCATCTCATATGGTCCCCAGAGCCTGCCAGGAGCAATTTCCAATGCAGAGCTAGGAGTAACCCCTAAGCACCACTAGGGTGTGGCCCAACCACCCCTCCCCAAAAAGAGCTGGATTTGTCACTGCCAAAGCCACTAATATCCTTTACTTTGGGGGTGGAGTGGGAGTGTCAGTGTCAAAGCACCAGCGTGGCAGAAAGAGATTCGAATGTGGAATTATTGTCCTGTTTACTGTTTCCACTATGAATGTCCATTTATAGCTCTGTTTAATAGAAAAATCCTTCTGTACATGGAAGATGCAAATTGCCTTCAAAGACTTAAAGATGTATGAGCCATATCCTTCTTTCCAGGGACTTATGACTCAAGGGAGAGAGACATTGGATCTGTGACTCACCCGGTAAAACCTCATGGCTAAGAATGGACTGCAACTTGGTGGATAATTAGATTCAGGCTCCCGAGTAGTCTACAAGGACAGAGAGTTTAATCAATAGTAATTGTCTTTGAATTTTGTGGTTTTAATTTTGACTATAATCTAAAATGTATTTTTTTTTACTGATTGTAAAGGAGAAAGGTCCTCAGGTTCACCCTAATGATTTTAATTTGAAAATTTTTTTGTGGAATGTGACTTTAGTTTCTTCAAAATTGGTCAAACTGAATATCCGTAGGTATAATTCCAGGCATCTGTAAGGCTTTTATTTGTAATTCAAGATATATTCTTAGTTCACCAATATTGAGAAGCTAAACTATTTCATCATCTTACTAATAAAGATAAGGCCAAGAAGTATAAAAATAAAAATACCACAGTAGTAATTAATCTTATTAATTAGTAATTATATCATTTCAAGGTCCTTTTGCATATTTTCATGTTATAAATGTTCATAAACATCCTTTTCATTGAGATGAAGAAATTAAGGCTCATAGCTAACTATTAAGGAACTTTCTCCTGCTCAACTATCAATAAATGCAAATACTAGAGTTGAAATGAAAGTATTCTTTTCTTTTTTTATAGCCACACTCGGTGGTTCTCAGGGTTTACACTTGCTTCTATTCAGGGATCACTCAGGGATCCTCCTGACTGTGGTGAGGAGACCATGTGGTGTAATAGGAATCAGATCTGTGTTGGCCTCATGGTAGGCAAATGTCCAAGCTACTGTACTATAACTCCAGTTCCTGAAATGAAAATATACGTATACTCGGTTTTGTTCTTCTATTGTTCTAGTTTGTTAGAATCTGTGAAAATAGACCAAATTATTTAAATATGTAACTCTTGTTCCATGCTTTTTTTTGCTATTTTTTTTTTTGCCAATTAAAACATTTTTTTAAATTTGGTCAGTTGTTCTATGAAAGAGATTTTAGTGGCTGGTGTTCCCTTGTCTTGAATCTGGTGTGTGGAAGAGGTGTTTGTCCATATGTGAAAACTGAGGTAAGATGCAACACAACTTCCACATGAGTGTCACAGAATATTCTCTTTTGGAACCTAGTGAGTGTGCTGAGCTCAAGATCAGGCTATTTGAAGAGGTCATGTGTAGGTCATGTGTAGGAACACATTCCACAGATATGGTCTAGCACCAGTGATTATTATGCCTTTGAGACTCCAGCCCAGGCAACCATTGAAATGCATAAGAGAGACTGTATAAGAACCACTGAACTGAGCCTAAGAACTTGGGAGAAAACAATTATTTTATTTTATTTATTTATTTATTTATTTATTTATTTATTTATTTATTTGGTTTTTGGGCCACACCCGGCGGTGCTCAGGAGTTACTCCTGGCTGTCTGCTCAGAAATAGCTCCTGGCAGGCACGGGGGACCATATGGGACACCGGGATTCGAACCAACCACCTTTGGTCCTGGATCGGCTGCTTGCAAGGCAAACACCACTGTGCCCGAGAAAACAATTTTTAAGTGACTCAGTACTGGAGGTATTTGTTACACAGCAATAGGGCGAGATGTTGGTGATACCCCAGACAGAGATAGCTTTTTCTGAACTGCCTCTATATTCAGCACTCAGGACTTTGGAAATTCCAGGTGAATTCCTTGAAAGCCAAAGCAGTGCACTTGCATGGTGTTTGACAGTCCTCAAAATTCTTGAACTTTTCATAGAGTTTCCATTTCAATCGAAAAGACTATTCTTTTGATCTCAGCTCAGTGCCACTTCTGCAAACAAAATATCAGTTCAATTTGGTGGAAAGATATCTTGCTCATTATAATTCCTCCTGATTAGGTGTTTCTCTTTGGAGAGCTGGAAGGATTGAACTATGATATTTTGATATAAAGTAAATAATATATGTGCAAACATATCTGTATATATGTATTCTCCTGTGATTATGCACAGGGCCGGGAAAGCATGCAAACATCCCAGATCCCAGCCCCAGATGCTGCCTGTCCAGATGGAGTTAGTATTTTTCTGAATTAGTAAATGAATTCAAAGTACTAATGAATCACTCTTCTTATCAAAATCTATGCATGAGTTATAAAGAAACATTGTCTTCATCCCCCAATCTCAGACAGGTGGGGAGTACAAGTTGATGTCTTTTAGAGTTGGGGTAAGTCAATGAGAAAACAGGAGAATTGACTTTTTTTTAAATTTTTTTTTATTTTATAATAGCTTATTTTTATTGAGGATCAGAAGTTAATATACGGTTAACATTATTTCTGCACACATCTTTCCAACAATACCCCCATGGCCTGAGCACTTCTTACCTTCACAGTAGCCCAAGGGCCCCTTTCATAATAGCTCAATCCAGGGCCTATTTTAGTAACATAGGATTGAAACATAAACCAATCAGATTTGTACAAGTACAACAATTTTAACCATTGGGAGCATAAACACATTTTGATGGCGGGAAGGATAAAGAGGAACCTGGCAGGATGGGGGGAGGGGAAGCAAATTCTTAAACAAATAGCTAATTGATATTTACACAAATACAATTATTTGTTTAGCCTATTTTCCATTTAGATCTATCTTTTGTGCAAGCAATAAGGATCATAATTTAAACTTTACAAAAACATATCTATAACTACATGCTTGAGAGCAGTTACAAAAACAGGTTCCATGGAAAGGTTAAGGCATCTGGTTAAGCCAGATTCTTTGTGCTGAGCTAAGTTTATTTGCAGAGTTTTCTGTTGGTTCGGGGCTATGCAAACTTTTGTGGCTTGAATCAGACAGGCGGTGGAAAATTCATTCAGAGTTCCTTTGATATGTGGGGTGCTCGATATCCCACATCTCCCCCTGTTTAGTATACAATATAGAAGGGACAGACGTGCCTCGGTGGACTGGCCACACTGGGTGAAGAGGTGTAGGGCTTCCAGTCACCGCATCTGCTACCCTTGATTCAGTCGTTTCCAAAGCTTGGCGAGGCACAGATTGAGGTCTATGCGCCAGCTCCTCGATAACTTCAAACTTAAGTGGCGGAGAGTTGGCAGGAGGGGAGATGTCAGGTGTCAGCTGGTCTTCTGAGGTGCATAGTTGTTGGTATAGAACCTTTGAGTCCTTTCTGGTTGCTTCATCCACTTGATTCTTTACGAAGGTGGTGAGTTTGCGAAAAGCCCAAGGACCAAAGGAAACTAGCAACATAAAGCCAATGAAGGGCCCCAAAAAGGCTGGGAGCACTGTTGTTATCCATGGAGTGGTAGAAAACCAATTTTTGTACCAGCTCTCACTCTGCTCTATATCTTTTTGTCTATTTACTAAATTATCCTCTATGTGTTGAATGCTATCTCTAGCTAAGCCGAATTTATTTTAAAAAGCAACATTTTACTCTAAGGATGACACAAATTCCCCCCTCCCTCAGAAAAAAATGTTAAATTTTGAACCACGGCGGTTATTCTGCACTCTTTGCTAGGAAATCAACAGTAGTGTAAACTTCTTTAAGTTTGTAAACATTTTTAGCAACAGTTATAAGGCATTAGCAGATTCTAGAGTATGAACCAATGAATAAATATTTGTGCTTACACCAATAACACCTAGGCCTTTTAATAAGGCTAGGGTGATGGCAGTGTTTGATTTTTGTACTGCAGCGGGGAGAGACACAAGATTATATTTAAGAGGTAATAAGGCAATTTTTGATCTAACAGTCAATTTAGGCATTAAAACAACCAAAACACAGTGGTACTAGGACTAAAGAAACAAATGTAAAACAATGGGGGAGATAAACTAGTGAAACAGGCAAAAAAAAAAACGTTAAATTGGGGGCAATCATGAACTGAAAGGAGAAATCAACGACAAGAATTTGATTACAATTTTTTCAGATTATTAAAATTTGCGGCAGGGAGGTCTTGGAAGAGTTCTTGCATTGGGGATACTTTTGGAGCTAGGCCCAGTTTCAAGGAACAGTCCGCGTTAAGGAGAGTTAGTAGGGAGGGCCTCGCAGCATGAGTCCACAGGGGAGTTGGCTGTCTTTTCTTTCAGGAGACGAGGTGTGGGTTTATCTGGGTGTCCCCTCGCCTGGGTGCAGGGTACTGGTTCGTTGAGTAGGAGGTCGATCTTGATGCCTAATAGAATAAGGACTGAGGGTGAAAATTTTTAATATGGTGGAAGATCTGGATGGGATTGAAGGGTAAAGGGATAGTTGGATTTCCGGAGGGGAGAAAGGGGAAGGTATATGGGAAGGGTATAAAGGAAGAGAAAAGAGAAAATACCTTAGAGAGAAAAGGGGAAGAGAAAGAGAAAAAAGTAATAAGCAGAATAGAGAGAAAAAGAAAAGAAAAGAAAAGTAGTAAGAAGAGAGGAGAGAATAGCAAGGGAATGCTGGTTTAATTAAAAGTGTTCGAAGAATCGAGCCTGTGGTTTAAGTCTGTACGTCTCAGGTACTGCTTCGATGATCTGAATGATCACGTGCTTCAATTCCTAAATGGAGGTATTACCTAGAGATAAAGTGTATGTTAAAGAGTTTTCTCGTGGCCATCTCATAGTGCATGCAAGGTATGGTATCCTGTGTGGTATCCCGAATTGCCACCTTAGTTTGTCCGCCCTTTGTATCCAAGGGCGCCTGTGGACAGAAAAGCTGAGAGGTTATTTAAAATATAGTAAGATAAAGGCATTAAAAGGTAGTGTTATGGTATGTTGCCATTGCAGTCCGTGATTTCCCTTGGTGTTCTATACTTGTGTTTCTGTATACGAACTCCAAGGGATTATTGTGGGCCTTTGTTGTAGAAGTCTGATTACCTACCTGTTCTCTCTATGCTGCCGTTTCTATTGTTATTGTTTTCTTTATGGTATATTGTGTAATCAAAATTTTGCATTATTCCTTTTTCATGTATTTTGGACACTGCTCCCACGTATATGTTGACTATTACAGTGTTCAGAGTTTCTACCATGTTAAACCCTGTTATTTGATTGTTAAGTATTAGTTGTGTATAAAATATGTGTTCTAGGTGTTTCAGAATAGTGCTACCATTCTGTATTTTTCTTTTGTCTTCTGACTTACTTCGTTTAACATAACATGATCTAGGTCCATCCACGTTGCTGCAAAGTCTGTGATTGTATCATTTCTAACTGCCATGTAATATTCCATTGTATATATATACCACATCTTAATGTTCCATTCATCTGTTGTTGGACATCGAGGTTGGTTCCAAGATTTGGCTATTATACTGATTGAGAATTGACTTTTTAACATTTATTATATTATTTATAATCAAACATTTTATTCAAGTAACGTAGGTTTATAGTATTATACTGGTCTCATGTACTCAACAATATAGTTTACTATTTGTGGATGCTACATTTTGATCCCACTCCCGAAGTCTATCTTCTTTTTATCACATTCAATCGATTGAATTATCAATAAAACAATTGATTTATCCATCTTTGTAGTCTTCCCAGAGTAACCACCATGCTGTTGCCATACAGTGAAATAGTTAATAAGGAAATAGAAAAAAATTTGATTCAGCTGAGTTTATTTCTAGATAATAGTCACTCAAATGCATGAGTCATTGGAAAGTGAGAGCCAAAGCTCTCTACAAGCTGCACACTTCCTGTCTTGAGAGAACATCCTACTTTCCAAAAGTATCACTCATTTCCTGCATGATGCATTTGGGGGCATCAGAACAGCCCCCAACAGCTTCTGCAAATAACTGCTCACACTGGATACTACACTCTACTACACAATCATGTCATTGGGCATCATTGACAGAGATCAGAACTTTCAAAGAATTAAAAGTATTACTAAAATAATCTGACTCCTCACAGCCTTGACATGTTTCCTGCTCTTTGTAGGGGTGTTGAGTTATTGAAATATAGCAAGAAGTGAGGTGGTTGAAACTAGAAGATAATTATAAAGATATAATAAACAATGTGATGACAATAGTCAACGATGACATGAGCTATATGAAACTATTAAGATGTTAGAACCTAAGAGATCTCATCTATCACATTCTTTATATTTGTATATATAGTACACATATACTCAAGTATAAGCCAGAAAACCTGAACTTGTCTTATACTCAGGCCATACAGGTTATTTGATTTGGTGTAAGCACACTGAATCAAATGTACATAGTCTCCAGTCATTTCTGCCATCTGCTGGAGCAGGCGGTGCTTCAACTCAATTCACAAGTTGAGGCTGAGCTGAAGAGGTAGGTGGCTGAACTGAACTGGGTGCCCCTCAACTATTGAACCCACAATATTCTGTGCTTTGTATGAGACCGACAGCAGTGATGATGAGATCTGCGAACTCAGTGATGATGACAATGCCTATACTGAGACCCTCACATCAGAGACAGCTGAAGCTCTGTTTGCACATACAGATGAGGAGGAGGAATCCAGTTTTGAAGGATTTTAACCTTTGTGATTTAGCTTGATGGCCTGTTAACCTACTGTTTTCTGCACTTTATTTTAAGTTATTGTTACTAGCTTACAGTTTTTCTTTAGCAATAAACAGTGAAAAAGAGTTAACCTATTGATTCCTCAATTATTGTAATTGTTTTGGGTATATATTTTTATTTTTGAAATTTAACAGCGCCTGCTACATTTTTCCACCTCAGCTTATACTCAAGTCACTAAGTTTTCCCAGTTTTTAGGGTAAAATTAGTGGGGGGGGTTGGCACTACATGTTCGTTATATTTCAATAAAATATGAAAAATTAAAAATAGAAGATTCAGTTGGGAAGACATACACAGATGAATAATAATAGCTATAACATTATAGTAAATGCTATATTTATTATTATTATTAAATGTCCTCACAAATATAGAAGCAGGCTAGAGTGGGAGGGAAACTGAGACATTGGTGTAGGTAAGGGGACACTGGTGAAGAGATTGATTTCAGGACACTATACTCCTGAAGCTCAATTATGAATAATTTTGTAAATTGATAACTCATTTTGATTCAATAAATCTTATGAAAAGAAGCAACATATGCAAAGTCTTATAACTATAAAGAAGTAATCTCCATTAGCGAGATAACTACTGGGAATGAATTGAAATGGTAAGAAGACAGAAGAGAAGATGAAAATGATACTAAGGAGCTTGCTGCAAGGGAAACAGATATGAATTTACTAAAGGAGTTTGAGACAAAGGCTAGCTCTTCCCCTCTGTCTTTTTTTGGGTGAGGGACTCTCAAGCATAATCAGGAGTCTAAGGGTGCAATCACAATTCTCTACCAAAGCAATGGTACTTCAATGGGGGTGCAGAAGAATGAAACGCTACTGGGGCTTTCTTGGGCCATAACAGTGGTACTGGGACAACCAGGAATCAGACACATAACCTAAACACTATTTCCCAGTCCATTTCTCTATTATCATGAAGTTAGAAAGGTGGGGGATATTTGGATCAGTAGAAGCTTTTAGTTGCAAAAATGAGGACTATCTATAAAATCAATTCTCTCATTATTAGTTTCCTCCGATGAACAAAATCAGAAATGGGATGGAACTGTGGGAGCTCAGAGTAAGTAGCTAATTGTTCTGCTAGCAGTGATGGTCGTGCTCTGGACCATTAGAGGTGCAAAGACAATTGAGAATCTAGTCATTGATCTTTAAGGGTTAACAGGTTTTACTCACCCAGCTCAAGTTTCTTAACATATATTTTGGACATTTTGGAAGACAAGTCTGGAAGAGCAGTTATATAAGAATACATTGATCTCAATTTAAATAGTTAAATCACATTGGTAACTATAGTTAATGCTAATGGGTTTTTACAATGGGCAAGTCAGCCTAATAAGTTCTAACCACTTAATAAGGACTTAATAAAGGACTTGTCAGTGCTTTATTCAGATTAACTCAATCTTAAAAAAATGACTTGATGAAGTCAGTGCCATTATTTCTACATCAAGTGAAAGCAAAGTAACTTGTCAGAGATAATGTATTGAGGAAATAGGTTCTAACCTAGCAGAGGAAGATCTAGAAACTTCCTTCAGTTGACATAAAATAATCTCTTCACTTGCTGATCATTGAGATGCTCACTGGAGAGCTTTGACTGCCGAGTAGAAGTTCTTCCTGGGCAAAGATTGTCAGTTTATTGCTGGATCACTGTATAGACCAAGACCTACATCCTCTTGAATGCCCCTTATCTCTGTGGCTTGTTCTATCTTTTTGAGGGGTTGAAATCTTGATATTGCTAGAGACCCATGGGAACTCTTCCCTTCTCTTCTTTTCCATGAAGAGCAAGCATTGTTCCCCCACCCCCCAAAAAAAGATGGGAACTGAAAGTCACTTTAAAAATAACACTGAAATAATTTTTTTCTTATTGGTTTGATCTATTGGCCCAGTACCCAGTTGAGAGAAGCTGACAGAAAAACATTTTCCTAATATGGTGGTTTAGCAAGGCAATGCAAACATTTGTGTTCATGGGACAAATAGACTTGAGATATTGTTAAACCCTCTAGAGGCACATTACTCATTTTATTTCTTTCTCTGTGATGGAATATGACATTATATGGCTTTGGGTATGTGGGGATACAGATGTACTTTCCCATTGATTCACTTGTGTTGTTTTTATTGTACATTATTTTCCAGAAAAATGATCAGAAAGCCTTTGTAATGCTTATGTTTTTGTTTTTGTTTTTGTTTTTGGGCCACACCCGGTGGTGCTCAGGGGTTACTCCTGGCTGTCTGCTCAGAAATAACTCCTGGCAGACACGGGGGACCATATGGGACACCGGGATTTGAACAAACCACCTTTGGTCCTGGATCAACTGCTTGCAAGGCAAATGCTGCTGTGCTATCTCTCCGGGCCCTGTAATGCTTATGTTTTTTTTTTTATGAGTGCTAAAGGTTTTTCTTTCCAGTCTTGCCATCAGAAACAGAGACTTTGAAAGATTCACTAATACACAATAAATTAGTAAAAGTGCCAAGATTGTAGATCAAACTCAAACTCCCATTCATAATACCCATCAAAAAACCATTCTTTCTTTTTGGCTCTTACTCAAAGCTATACCTCAAAATGGAAAAACCGGGGAAAAACTCCTGACACTAAATAAGTCTGTGACTTTGTTTTGAATTAAGTATTCTTATGTTTGCTAAAATGCAGGTTCACATAAAGCCCAAAGCAAAAGTCCTGTAGAGGACATCAAAGTCAACTCCACATCAGAGTTTCAAAAGCAGAATTTGGGTCAGTAATAGTGCTCAAAGGGCTGGAGCCAATGCCTGGCAGGCACAGGGCCCCAGGTTCAGTCCTCAGTACTGCTTGGCCTCTTAAATGCTAGGTTTAACCCTAGTGGGCCCCAACATCATCGAAAAGATCTGAAACAACAGCAACAAAACAATAACAACTAAAACAAGAAAATCCCAAACCAATAACTTAAACATAAAAGCAAGGTCTGGCACTATGTGCCCATTCCAGACAAAAATTATTTCTTGTTTAAGACAGTTTCAAAATATTCCTCACACTCCCCAGATACATTTTCCACTCCAGTTCCCTTTGGCTACTTAATTAATTTTAAACCCAGTTTAAAAATTTTCTGCTGTATTTCTTTTATTTCTTCCATCCTTTTTCTCCCCCTTCCCACATTTCTCTTCCCCATATCCATCCATACATCACTGGGTAGAACTGTGGCAACTATGTAGTGGAACAAAATGAGCTGCTAGGGGCTGCCTATTGGCATTGTGATATGGTGCATGGTTGTCAAGTCCACCAAGTAAATACATGCTCTTCTGCTACGACACTTCTAGCACCTCTGGTTTCATTCTCCTCTGAGCTACTGCCTAACCCCAGGTTCTAACTCTAACCCCAAGTTTTTAGTAACATTGGTAAATAATCTTGGGGATTATTGGGGAGGGGAAGAAACAAGAGCTGCTACAGACACACACCCTGCTAAAGTACTTTCTGCTCCTACTTGCAGCCTCATCTCAATCTAGAGAGCTGTCAGCCACCTCCACCAGATTCCTGATGGGCTAAGCCCCTTTGACATCAGGTAGATTCTTTGAGCCTCTGAGGAAGTGAAGGAAATACCACATATAGGAGGCAACTTCGAGAGAGCTCTAGGCTGAAGATCGAGGTGTGAGAGAACCTAGAAATGTACTTTTTTATGTCTCCTGTCAAACAGCCACAGAACTGGTGAGAGAGCTTGGGTCTTCCAGCTCCTAGCCTGAAATATTTTTCCTCTCAGCTATATCAAGGGAAAAATAGCTTCCCTGTCTATAAAATGCAATTTCTGTCATCATGAGAAGAGGGCTGGCTGGATTGTCATTAAGCTCATAGATATGGTAGAATAATGATCTGACTCTCAGCTATGAAGAATACACCCAATTCCTTAGAGAAAGATAGGAAGTCATTCTTCCGGATATTTTTAAGCTTGTATCTGCCATCGTGTTGCTTTTAAGGCAGCAACTCCACAGTGTTGAGTTCCTTGGTGACAAGCAAATTCCTTGATTTTGCTGCATTAATAAAATGCCTGGCGTCTGTATGGAAGCCAGACTCTCACAGATGGTAAGCAGTTGTGACAACTTTCTAGTGTCAAACACATAGAAAAGAGGCTTTATTGGGAAGTCAACAACCTTGGGTGCAAAATTAGTCTAGTCAACACAGGTTATGAAACCAGTTTCGTGGAGATTTGGAATTGCAAGTCTGGCTTCATGCCTGGAAGAGTTAAGGTATGGTAAATAGTGTACAGACTTGGAGCTTTGTCAGGAAATCTCATGCACATTTGTGAAAAGGAGTGCCTGCACACCTGAGAAACCTAAAATGGGATTTGTGATCAAACAGGGATCTACAGAAAATGGTGAGCTATAGTACTAAGGCTGGCAAAAAGGAGGTAAATTGCAGGTGGTCAAAGAGGGTCCATCAGCACAGTCCCCAATGAGCAGAACTGTCCATCAAGGACTCTGGGTGTTTGTCAGAACCCAAGTACTGGGAAGGTTCTGTCTTAGTCACATCAGCATCAACACAACAGAACAAAGTGGTTTCTGCCATAAAGGAGCAATCACATCAGAACTACAGGTTTCAAGCCTTTCTGAATTTGATTTTGTTCATTTTTTTTTAGGGGGGGGGATATCTGGCAGTGCTAAGGGTTTACTCCTGGCTCTGCACCCAGGGATCACTCTTGGCAGTACTAGGGAGTCAATAAGTACACTACAATCTGTGCTAATTCTCCAG
Source organism: Suncus etruscus (assembly GCF_024139225.1). Classification (NCBI taxonomy): domain Eukaryota; kingdom Metazoa; phylum Chordata; class Mammalia; order Eulipotyphla; family Soricidae; genus Suncus; species Suncus etruscus. The sequence goes on from NC_064858.1 coordinate 94,671,278, forward strand.
CCCCAAATTTTACTTTCTTGACTGTAGAGTCCTTCAAAATTTGTGGTAGAAGGGGAAGGGAAAATAAGAGACAAAATAGTGTAAATAATTCTTTGATTATTCAATTACCTAAGGAACACACACACACACACACACACCACACCCCCCCACCCCCCACACCCCCCCCACACACACACTTGCCAAATCATAGAAAAGGAGCAGTTTCCTAGCTTCATTTTTGGCCAAACACTCCTTTACTTCTCCCAGAGCCATTGAGTTTCAGTGGGAAGACTAAAACAATTAGGAAGCTTGCTAGACACCCCAAGACATGCCACTTTGGGGTGGGGGAAGGGAGAAGGGGAGAAGAATGCAGGAAGTAGAGGTCAGATAAAATTGTGGCTGCTCCAGGGTACACAATTCAGGGCCTCAACAGGAAGTTGGGGAGCACAGGGCACCTTCTGCCGAATCCCCTCTCCTCCTGGCTGGGTAGCCTGAGGGCTCACTGGTTGGCAGGAGCTGGACAGCCAGTGGAAACTCTCTCCCCTTCCCACCCCAGTCAGACCCCAGGTAACTGTACATTTAACTCAAACCACAACCACAAAGGGCTCTACCCTTGCAATGTTCCTGGAAGCTAATTAAAGCTAGGAAAGTCACAGTAGTAGATAAAAATTAAATGCTGCCAATTCAGTTTACAAGTCCCTGGAATTGCTTGTTTACACATTAAGAACAAAAAAAAAAAAAAGGAGGGGGGAGCACTGTAGTCTTTTTTCTCTTAAACACTGTAATTATACTTGTGCTGCCCACAAGAGAGAGATTGCTGGGCACATTTTTAAAGGGTAGTTGCTGAATTCCCAATCTGCTTCTTAGCATTTTACAAGGTTTTTCTAATTTTCTGATTACCACTGGCATATGGAGCCCCCAAGAAAAATGTCCTCTCCCTGATGTACCTGCTTCTCAACCATTTGCTCTCCTCTCTCTCCCTTTCTCTCTCCATCTCATTTTTCTTTCTCATGCTCTGCTCTTTCCACTCTGTTTTCCCTCCTTTCCTTCTCTCCCTACTCTCTTCCTCTCTTTCCCCTTTTCTCCTTCTCTCTCTATTCCCTTTTCCCCCTCTCTTACCATTCCTTCCCTTTTGTTCCTCCTCATTCCTCCCCCCCCTTTCTTTTTCTTTTCTTTTTTTGCTGCTGCTGGGTAGTTATCAGGAAAAGCTGACTTCCTCAGGATCAAAAGGGATTGCAATTGCTGTGATCAATTGTATGTGGTTAGACATTCTCCGAATATCTTGAATGTGGAAGTACTCAAAAGCCCATAATCGGGATAATAGTGGTCTGTGCTGGCCACATCCCTTAGGAAAGTCTTGGGAAACCTGGGTCAAAAAACTTGCATACTCTTGTCTGGCTCATGTGCACTCGGCACTGAATAGGGTTGTGTGTTTCCTTTGGGTTACCTGATATGGGGGCAATTTGAAGTATTGCTGTAGCTTTCTACACCTATCCCTGAAAGTCCTGCCTGAATCCTTTCCCTATTTAATAGTGAAGGAATGCTGTTCCAAAGGCTTAGGGTCAGAAAGTCACAATAAATCAATCCAGATACACCCCTAATGAATGGCAAATTAAGCAGCATTTATTTTAAGTTCATAGGTCCTCTTGGAAGATGCCTTTTGAGTGCAAGCAACATTCCTGGGTTGCAAGTATGGAGGGCAATGGGGGTGGAACATGAAAAGCTTACAATTTCTGGCCTTTGCAACCAGTTTAGAAAGTCGCAAAAATTACCCCTAAAACTGGTTTGTCCAACTAACTGTAATTTACAGAGCTTTCTACTATCTTATCTTGTGATGGAATTTTCTGGTTACTTTGACCTCATCTGGGATGACCCCCTACCCCAAGCTCATTCAGTTGGTCCTAGATGATTGGGTAAATGTTTATGAAAATCTGCCATTCTTTAAGTTGCTAATGGAGCAGAATTTTGTAGACAGCTTGTGACGTTGAGGAAACTAGGACATTAAGTCTCACTGTGTCCTTCTTAGCCCCTGGAACATAACCTGGAACCTTGTAAGAGCTGTGCCACAAGAACAGAATAGCCTTTGGTCTTCTTTGGCCTTAAGCAGTGTGGTAATAAATAACCAAAAGCATTTATTGCATGTAACAGTGACACGGTGGAATTCATATTTCCCCCTCAAAATGTTAAAAAGAAAGAATAAAAGTATTATGATTGGAAAGGGGGGGCAGCAGGAGCAATGGATTTAAAGCAGGGATGTAGAAAGAGCCTTATTTGTCTTTAATAGTCACAGAAAGGGGTGAGAAAACATGGATAGGAACTCAAGAGATGAAGATTTCAGGCCAAGTGTTGCTACTGTCTGGCTGTATTACCTTGAACAAGATTGTCTTTTGGAGAATCACTTGGTGATATAATGACTTCTCAAAAATGTGAGTCAGATCACACATCCTGGCAGAAAACTGTTTGGGCCCACAGTGGAGTCTACTGTTGCTGTGGCACGCAGTGTTAATACCTTGCCACAATAGTTCACCTTCACTTCCCTATCAGTTCATCACAACAACAAAGGAGGGCTAAAAAATGAATGAATAAACAAATAGAAAATAAAAATGAGTGTTAAAGCACCCAAAAAAAGGAGCACTTCTCTCTCTTAGTCCAGTTTTCTTATTAAAGAAATAATAGATTTGTGAACCTTCCTGTTTTACCTATTAATTCTGTTTTCTCTTGAAACCACTGACTGGTTCAGGGATATAACCTCCTGAACCAAACTTCCTCTTGCTCCAAAAGGGCTAAGGCCCAGGATGAGCGATGAACAATCAGTGAAACATGCCATTGTGTCCCTCTGCTGGATTTTATGTGCTGTGAACCTGACCACTAAATCTTCCATAGATCATTTTTCTCCAGTATTAGCAAGAGCTCCCAGCAGGATAGGACAGTGGCCTAAGCACAGACATTGGAGCCACACTTCCTAATTAGGTCTAGCTCCAGGTATCATCTATAATTGTGGAACCATGGGTAAGTTACAAAACTCAACTTCATGCTCCTCATTTGGAAAATGCTAATTGTGGCACCCTCTTCAGTTATATTAAGTAATTAATCTAAAAAGTGAAAGAGCCTAGTAAAGTGCTTGACATATCAGTGGTAACCAAAATGATCAACCTTAACAACAAAAGTCTATTTCTTTGACTTTCATCTCTTTATATTAGTAACTAAGATGAACAGTGGGGCTGGAAAGAAGGCTCAACTCATTTGTATACAGAAGCCTCTGCCAGGTATACATTAGCTGCTCTGGGTATTGAGGGGTGAGGTTTGGGGGAGGTACCATAGCAAATCTCAGGATCCATGCTTGATTCAAGGAAGGACTTGGGGAGGCTGCAGGAAATGCGGTTGAGACAACCATTTGGTAAAGAATTTTGACTTTAAATTCATTTGCTCATTCTAGCTCCAATTTGGGCCTAATTTCCTGCCACTAGGGAACTGACAATCTCCAGTGCTACAGGAAAGTGGTGAGCTATAATAGAAGAGCCTGGATCTGGGAAAGGCAAACGAGGGAACAAAAAAGCTTGGGTGACTGCTCTGATTTATGTGAGTTTTGCTGTAATTGTATTAGAGTTCTGGATCATAGGAACTCCTCAGTCACAAGCAAACTGAATGTTTGATCATTTTATGAGAGAAACTGAGGAGAAGCAAGCTCAAATTGAGCCCTACCAAGTCAGGGAGGTCCTCTTGACAGAAATGATGCCTACAAAGATACAGAAGTCAGACAAAACTGCAAAGGGATTAGGGATAAATAGTTTTCTAAGCAGAAAGAGCCACAAGTGCAAATATCTAGAGGCAATCAAAGCCCTAAAAAAGTAGGAATTCCAGGGAGAAATGCTAGCAGGTTTTCTTCCCCTTGGTCTCCTCTATGACTCATTTTGGGGATGTAGACTAGGCAATTCTCACATCAAACAGGGGATCAGAGAAGACTACATGTTCCCAGGGTCCCTTCCAATTCTTCTGTCCCAAGCCAACAAACCAAGCTATTAGGGAGGTATTCATTCTATGTACAAGATAAATGACCTGCACCTTCCCTATCTAATTTAGATGCCTCAAAGAGAAGCACCGATGATCAGCACACCATTGGTTTGCTAGCAAGAATGTGTCTATCTTAAAGTTGGCTCAAAAAGATCAGTTGGCTGAACCCACTCACTGGCCGAGCCACCCTGAAGATACTGGTTTATTTATTTTGTTTTATAAATGAAAAAGCCCCTTTACATTCTTACTCATGAGGATCTCGGGAGTCATCTGGTCTCTTTCTCTTTCTAACTCTTTCCTTTATTATTATTCTCTAAATATTTGCTTTATAAGAAATGTCATTTGCCTTAACTTGTTCCTGTTCTTTGCAGTTTCATCCATAAAAAATGAACAGTTTTAAATCAAGAGGGTGCTTGTTTAACTTTCCAAAGTGACTCACTTTGGTAAAGGTGATTTCTGGATTGCTAATCCTATAGGTATGTGTTTCATCTTCTACGATTCAAGTGGTAGGGACACATTGGGAAAAACATTTTTTTTTTGTCTTTTCTAAAGCCTCTCTCAGTACAGAAAAGGAAAAAAAGAAACTTTAAAAGTCTTGACAGCACTTAATAAAGCTTTATGAGTAACTCCTTTGCTACTATAGATAACGTTGCTAATGTATATTACTCAATTAGAGAAAATGTCCCAGACTACACTTTATAACGAGCAGAAAAGTTTGAGCTGTCTTGCCAATGCTTTATACTAAGAGCCAAATCCTTATTACTTTCTTAGGCATTTATTGTAAGAGCATGAATCATGATGCATCACTCTGGTATTTGTGTGGCTGCTCAGTGTTAAGTCCCCAGGACCTCCATGGAGTTGACTTTATTTGGTTTTCCACTTCCGCTTCTGAGTGAGAGCCATATGAACTCAGACATGAAGACTCACAGGAGTACGATTAGGCAGTTCTTTTTTGCCGCTATTTTTTTGTGCTGCACTTAATGGCTGTGCTACGTGCAGATTGGAGCTGCTCCAGAAGACATTCAGATGAACTAAGTTCCCTTCCTCAAGTTTCCACTGAGACAGAAGGTCTCAGGTGATATTCAGGGTCACGTGGATTAACCTGGACAGTCATAATAAACTTCTTGGGCACTTGGGAGGAATGTTGCTAAACTTTTGGAGCATTGAGATCTGTATTTTCTAGCTTCCATTTTTAAATCCTGAGGGTTGAGTTAGATATCAAACTCTAGCTTTCCTAAAGGCCAGTTACTGTATAGAAAAAGTGATCCAGAGTATCAATGTTAGTTTTTTTTTAATCCTGATGAAGAGTTTTTATGAATGATACTCATATATAAAGAGAATAGTTCTTGCTTCAAAGCATAAATGAAATGGACTACTATGTGAAAGGTCAATTGGCATTAGTTTTTATACCTTGAAAATTTGAATTCTGTTAGAAAATTACAGAGGGTGATATTCTCTATAGAAAACATGAGCAACAAGAAAACAACCAATATTGTTAGTCACCTGAAGGAACAATAGATATAATCTCAGCTGTGTATCTTAGCTCATTTCTGAGTCCGGGGAGCACCAACTCTTTTCAATGGCTGCAGTAGACACCAGAACAGATGTGTTCAATAAATAATGAGCTCCTCACTTTGTTAGGTACCAGAATACAATCTAATCAAAACCAGTATTTCCCAGTGTCCTAGAGCTGATCATTTGTTACCAGAGACTAATAGTATTCAGGCAATCACATGCAATATATATGTAGGTGCAAAGCTAGACCTGCAGATTATTTTAATAAAACCAATAATTAGCTCTTGAGGTGTCCACACTCTAACAGGAAACTATCTCAGAGGAACAGCAGCAATACAATGTGCCTGAGGAGAGAGAACTTTGTTTCATTAAGGGTCTTTTTGGTGAAAAAACTGAGAGAATTTTTTCTTACCTCATCCCTGACAGTCCTCAACATTTTTGGTGAATCCTCAAATCCAGCTGTTCCCCAAACTCCAATGTCTCCAAAAAAATATCAGAAGACACTCCTTTATTTATTTATTTTTTTCCTTTTATCTCCCTGGAACATATCTGGCTCTGCTCAGACCTTACTCCTGGTTCTGGCTCAGAATTCACTTTTGGAAGGCCTCAAGGGACTATATGTAGCGCTGGGGTTCTAATCCCAGTTAGTTATGTGCAAGGCAAAAACTGAATGCATCTTTTCTTAATCATCTTGTTTTGGTACTCATGGTGTTACAAAAAGAGATAAACCAGCAGTTATATAGTCTTTGCTTCTTTATATGCAGTACATTCACTTCTTGTAAATTTATCTTCAGTGAATATTCATCAAAAATAGATCATTAGGGGCCGGGCGGTGGCGCTGGAGGTAAGGTGCCTGCCTTGCCTGCGCTGGCCTAGGAGGGACCGCGGTTCGATCCCCCGGCGTCCCATATGGTCCCCCAAGAAGCCAGGAGCAACTTCTGAGCGCATAGCCAGGAGTAACCCCTGAGCGTCACAGGGTGTGGCCCAAAAACCAAAAAAAAAAAAAAAATAGATCATTAAACCTTTAATTAAGGATTCAGTAAGTGGCAACCATTTCAGTCACAGCGAAGCTGTGTGGTTTTGTGTGTGTGTGTGTGTGGGTGTGTGTGTTTGTGTGAGGGGGTCTTCAGGTATTTGTCTCTGCTTCTGAGGTTAAAAACATGAGCTAATGATTTGAATACCTTAAAGCACTTTTTCACAAATAGTATTGTTCAATTACTTTAAATATTTAAACCTTTCACTACAGCACACAGAATGCCAATAAAAATTACATCATCCTTTAAACCATACTTCTTGGATCCAGAGCGATAGAACAGTGGTAGGGCATTTGTCTTGTTTGGGTCTTCTGAGCCTGCCAGGAGCAATTTCTGAGCACAAAACCAGGAGTAACCCCTGATGCCTCCAAAATGTGGCCCAAAGACCAAAAACAAAAACAAAAACAAACAAAAAACAAAAACCACACAAACAAAAACAAAAATGTCTTGACACTCAAGTGCATTATGCCTAGATCTTCGATTCTTGTCAATGCATAATGTAAATAATCATTTAGTTAAATACTATGAATTAGTTAAGTACTCTAGAACTTGCTACTTGTAAAGTGACCTTCCTTTTTATTGTATTATTGCTGGTCAGAAAAATTGCATTTCACCATTAGTGCTTATTTATATTTCCCAGTGCACCTTGCTCTGGTCTTTGTTCACCACTGTTTCTTTCATTTCCCTCTTTTTTGCTAGGATAATTGTTCTTGGGCTTAACTATAATCCTTGGCAAGTCTTTCCATGAAGATTGCAGAAGCAAAACTATTTTCAGTTTTTTTTCATATCTGCGGTATGCTTCATTTTTCTATCAAGAGATATCGTAACCAACTTTTGTTTAGTTATAAAGTTAAAATAACAGTTGTATCTCATTAGCACTTAGAAGTTTCTATCATTATATTCTGGAATTCATTAGTGATGATGATAACTCAACTATTAACTTGATTACCATTTATTTTAAAGTAATCTGTCTATTCTCTCTGCTAAACTTTATTTTTATGTGGCACAATTTTAATAGTGCTTAGATATGGATTTAGGTTTAGCAATCATATTTAGATTCCTTGTTCTTTTAAATTTAGGGATTCACTTCTTAGTCTGAAAATATTAAAAAATATTATTTCCTAATAAAAAATAAAAATTTTCTCACACATGTGAGATTTCTTATTTTATCTCCATTCTATTATTTTTTTAATCTTCTTTTTTCTCTGCACCACATGTTTCTTTGGACTATGCTGTGAATAATTTCATTTTTATCTCTAGGTTTATTTTGTTAGTTCTACTTTTCTCTTATTCATGTATTAAGGATTCAGAAATTTTAATGAATATGTTTCTTATAATTACAATATATTTTTCTTCAAAATATTCTTGTTGCTCATTTTCTTTTTTTATTTTGTATTTACAATGCTAATTAAAAACTTACTTCAGATTGATCAGTTACTTCTATGTATGTCTATTTCTTTCCTTTTTTTAAATTTTATTATTAATATCTTTATTTAAACTCCTTGATTACAAATATGATTGTAATTGTGTTTCAGTCATGTAGAGAACACCCCCCTTCACCAGTGCAATGATTGTAATTGTGTTTCAGTCATGTAGAGAACACCCCCCCTTCACCAGTGCAACATTCCTATCACCAATGTCCCAAATCTCCCTCCTCCTCACTCTCCCTCCCACCTGTACTCGAGACAGGCTTTCTACTTCCCTAGTTCATTCACATTGTTATGATAGTTCTCAATGTAGTTATTTCTCTAACTGCACTCACCACTCTTTGTGGTGAGCTTCATATCATGAGCTATACCTTCCATCCCTTATCTCTTTTGTCTCTGAGAATTATTGTAAAAAAATGTCTTTTATTTTTCTTAAAATCAATAGATGAATGAGACTATTTTGTGTCTCTCTCCTCTGACTTATTTTACTCAGCACAATAGATTCCATGTCCATCCATATATAGGAAAATTTCATGACTTCATCTCTACTGACATCTGTATAATATTCCATTGTGTATATGAAACACAATTTCTTTAGCCATTCATCTGTTGAAGGGCATATTGGTTGTTTCCAGAGTCTGGCTATTGTGAAAAGTGCTACAATGAATATAGGTGTGAGGAAGGGATTTTTGTATTGTATTTTTGTGTTCCTAGGGTAGATCCCTAGGAGTGTTATAGCTGGATTGTATGGGAGCTCAATTTATAATTTTTGGAGGAATCTCCATATCGCTTTCCATAAAGGTTGGACTAGACAGCATTCCTACCAGCAGTGAATAAGAGTTCCTTTCTCTCACATCCCCACCAGCACTGCTTGCTCTCATTCTTTGTGATGCTCTTCACGGTTTTTCATGGGAACTTTCCAGACCATATGTTTAGAAAGTTATTTTCCCTGAGATATTTATTTTTATCTCTTTGAGGAGGTCTTAAGTTTTCTTGTAAATCTATTTTATTTTAACTTTTCATTTCAATATATTGTAGATATTATAAATTTGAAACATACTTATGAATAGAGTCTTGGATTTTATGCTACTGGCCTGTGCCTTTCTCTTTCTTTACTTTAAAGCTACTTCCCCTATCTAGAAGACAATTTTTTCCTAGGGCTATATCAAGACAGAACACACCAGTGTTTGATGATAGGCAGAATTTTGGGTTCAAATTTATGGAATATGTAGAATAGGTTATTCAAATTCCTATCCTGAGTTAGTGATACTACCCTAGCCCTTAGGGGTACTCAGAGAAACTTTTATCTTCAGCTTCTTGAGGTCTCTTTTAAGTAAGCAATTAAAATATAGAGTCCAGATTTGGACATCTAGGATCAGAAATATTACTGCTTACAAGCTACTTAAGCAAGTGATTTAACTTTTTTTGTATCTAGAATTTTAAATATCACTGCTTACTAGCTATGCAAGCAAATTATCCATTGTATCTCATTTTTCTAAACTACTAAAATTGCATCCTCCTTAAGTTGTTTAATGATCACATGAATCACAGCATGAGAAATACAAGGGTGCCTTACACATGATAAACATTAAATATTTGCTATCATTATTTCTTGCTTTTAATATTTTCTATGTATTAAAGATCATTTAATATATATGTTGGTATATATAACACAAATTTTAATTTTTGAATTGTTTTTTGGTACATCTGTATGTATTTATCATAGTTTTGTACTTTTTAATTAAAATTATCATGGGGAACATAAAATTTTTGTTCTTTGGAGGAATTCTGACTTTTCAAAGTTAAAACACAGTGGTAGCAAGCAGGACATGGGAAGCTTACATTATACTCGGTTGCTATATACAGCTTTGGGGGCCCTTGACTTCTCAATGGTTGAATTCTTTTTCCCTCATTAAAAGCTTGACTGGGTTCTGCTATCCTTCTCTACTTCCCATGGCTGTCACTGCTAATCTTTACCAATTCATCTTTATTTTGAAGGTCATGGAGCTCCAGAGATGTTTAGATGTATTTGAGCTGGCAGTAGAATTATTTTACATCATTCATTCCTCCATACAAAAGGTTTTTTATTTTGCGTCTCACCATTTTATTTGACCACACCAGCGAGTCTGTTTAACTGAATGTGGTATTTTTACAAGAAAGAATGATCTGAGAGAAGGGAGGGAGCTATTCCTGAAAGCAGGATTGTGGATGCTAGTCTTGGCTCAATTTCTGGAGTTTATTAAAAGAGTGTTTATAAAATCACTCTATTTGTATTTATCAAGAATATACTGTGGTAAAGGGACAAAATGACAGTATGGGCCTCAAAATTTCTGAGGATAAATCAGTCATTAGGTAAATTGCATCTATAAGAAGACCTAAGACTTGAAGCAATGTATAAGCTTACTCAGCTTCCAGTCATGGGTTAGCAAGGGTTGAAATACATAGTCAGTCTTTTCTCATTCCTCATAAAACAATTAAAAACCAGTAAAGTAACCAGCAAGCTGCTCTGAGGTTTTCTGACAGATCATTTCAGGCATTCATTTTCCTCATGCTATCGATCAATTTTCCAAGCCAATTTAAAATCCTAGTGAGTTTTCTTGCTGCTGCCCCATAGATACAATAAAAAGCATTCCTTTATGTGAAATCTGTCTTTCCTTCCTTTTTCATGGAAGCTCTGCAGTAGATATACACAGTTTGGGGGACTCATAGTTTATCAGATGTACGTATCATTCTTTAGACATCCATTTTAGCAGAAAAATTTCTCAACGACAATTCTATACTTGGGTAAAAAATATATGGCTGTGAGCTACATGAAATCTTTGCATAGGTGTGTGAATATCTGTACATTTGGGGGCTAGGATGGGAGGGGTGTGTTGCATCACAAAGGGCTATGAATCCAAAGCACAACGAGTTAGCTCTCATCTGAGAATTTCTTTCTGTATGCCCTCATTCATTCACATTAGATCAAATTGGGAAGAGTCACCAAAATAGGGCATAATTTTGATGTATTTTAGGCTAAACTATTTCTAAACTGCAAGAGTGAATTGAGTAAGTGATTTGATTTGTTTGTTTTTTGTAGAAAGACATACTATTATTAAAGGAAATAAATACCTAGTGAATAGAGAAGTTAGAATTCTAACACCAGTGATGTCAAGATATCATGAATTCACTTAATTCATTTAATAAGTATCTAACATAAACTATATGTCAGGCAATGTGATAGAATTGATATGTAATGAAAGCAACATAGATGTGGTTTCTACTTTCTTAGATACTCATAAATTTTATGCCTATAACCAAATAACTGCTTCTCTGCAACTCATATTTTTATTCATATAATAGAGTTTATTAAATACTTAAGAAAAATGTTGGGAAATTATTCATAAATCATAATGCTTTATATGTATTTTAAAAGTACACACACACACACACCTCCACACAGAATAATTGCCTTCCAGCCATGGCAAAACAGTGAAGAATTGATGATGTCTGGTAAAATAGAACATTCAATAAATCTTCATATTTTTCATAGAAGGACATTTTCTTAAGTGAGATTTTGCCTAAAATCCTACCTTTTGGAGAGAGGTAAAATGTAAATTATAAGCTAAGCTGCTCGTTTTAAAATTGCATTCCATTGGATGCTCTTGGAATCCTAGAACAGTGGAGGTGGATAATAAATATAACAAGTCTCAAGGTCAAGGATGGAGACAATAGAAAGCTTAGAGTCCCAAAATGTGCTGAGATTGACCACTGGCAAACATACCTAAAATAAACTTAGTTCTTCGTTTACTACTCATACCCTGGAAGCAGAAAAGACTATGGAGGGATGATTGCTAATAAATAAGTTTGTGTTTGGGAGAGATTGATTGCCTCATTTCTCTTTTCCATATCCAAATCTCTAATACCAGTTTGGTGTGAGCACTGGAGAGGCATTTGAGCCAAAAGAATCCAAAAAAAGCTCACAGAGTTATATTGAGAAGTCGTTGGATTGGAGTCTTCACCTCAGCTCTCTGTCTCTCTTCATTTTCTAAACCAAAAGCAAGTATCAAGTACTGGTTATAGTGAACAGGTAGAGGTAAATGGTTTACCCTTTACAGAGATTCTCAAAGTATTGCATCCCTCCCACCACCACCACCAAGAGAAAGTGGTAGGAAATAGGATAAAGATATAAAGTTGTGCAGTAACATCATCATCCATCCATTTCTCCCATAGTTCTGTTAACTACTGTGTGCAAGGTCTCCTCAGCTCTTACTGGATAAGGGCAAAAGTTTTATTGGTTTTCTAATTTTCACTCTTCATTTCCTGCTAAATTTATATTATGTTTCCCCTCTATTTAAAACTCCTCTGTGTTTCATTTTTACATTTGGAAGTTACTCCAAATTCCTTACTTTAACCAACAAACCCCATGCAAGATATGCTCCCAAAAATTTTATTTCCCCTAAAAAATTTTTTCCTCTTAAAATATATCAAACTCTCTCTGCTTCAGTACATTTGCAAAGACTATTTCCTCATTCCAGAACATTCTTCTCTGGCTTATTTCTACAATTTAAAGAAGCTTCTTTATCATCCTCCTAGGGTAAACTTGTCTCTATTTTCATTTAATTTGTTATAAAATACTGGTACATTCCCTCAAAAGATACTCTAGCTTGTAATAGACTTCTATTACTTGTTTATTTATTTATTGTTTATCTCCCTGATCTAGGAGACTACACACAATATTCTGAGGCTTGGAACAGAAGATTGTGTCCAACAGATAATTGTCAGAGGAGTTAGTGAAGTTAGAATTTCTTTCACTTTCATTCTCATAGGGAAAAATAGACAAACACATGGGCCACAAAGAAAGTGCAAGGGAAATGCTAGTTTTCTTTGCACTTGTTATTCCTACTGTCAGGACTGCCTCTCCCCTTGACTGCTTTCCAAACTTCCACTCCTTTATGCTCCAAAGCTCAACACTGTTCTTTCCTCTTTGGCACTCTCTCTTGTTTTGGTGGTATTTTTTCACTGCCCACACAGATTCATTATTATAACACCAAATTCTAATTATGGGCTTGCATTTTTGTTCACTTCTCTCTGTAACTTCAAAAACAGGTTTTAATTTGTAGTCTTTGCATCTGGGGCATCATTGTGCTGTCTGGAAGCCAATACTCACATGAGAAACATTTGTAGAGAGCGAATAGTTTTGCACATATCATAGAAAGACAGGGAAAGTTGAATACTCTAGGGACTCCACCAAGCCCATGCATGTGTGTTTTGAAAGGCCTGGGATGTGGGGAGGGAGTAAAGATCAGAGGTGGTGTGTTTAGTAGTGTCTGAAAACCCTTCCTTTTGTTGCACAAAAACTTACCTATGATTAGGGTCATGGCTTCCTCCCTCCCCTTTTAATGAGAAAAGTAGCCGGCCAGCGTCTCTGCCTCTGTAGGGTTTTCCTCATACTTAAGAAAGATTTTCAGCCTGAAGTAATCCAGAACAAAAGCTGTTTGCCAGCTGTGGGCCAGCACCCTTCCCTCCATAACCTTGCCAAGACTGCCTAATGGGAGAAGGGTTTGATGATTTCCTGAGAAACATATGGGGGGGGTGGAGTGGGAGTGGCCAGCTGGTGCAACTGAGATCTTCTTGTTCACTATCTGATTTCTTCAGACTACTGGAGGTGTTGAAGTCAGAGACCTGAGGAGAATAAAAAGGAGCAAGACTGTGAGAAAGATCCAGGATTGTGGTTTTGCCAGGCTCAGTCTTAACATTGTCTTTCCCTGGTGCCCACCATACACATCTGCTTGGCCATAATTATGAACTCAGGACTTTAAAAATGAGGAGCTCCTTCCCACTTAGTATATAGGATCTGAAGGGGAGGTTGAAGTAAACACAAAAAGTGAAAATAAGTTTGGATATTAATGGATGCACACCATAGTTCCTTAACATCTACTTACTCTTCCATCCAACCAGGTGGAATTAATTTCCTGACCGAGAGGACTATTCCTACTCAGAGTACCTTCCTTTCATCTAGACCACATAGGTGGCTGTGTGACCTATCTACACAGTAAATGACACAACAATTATACATTGTGTTTATACATTATACTTCCTCTCACTCCTTGAAGAAGGGCAGAAATGGAAAACAGCAGCCCCCAGCCCAACCTTCTCAATATCTCTCAGGGAATATAACTACAAAATCTCAATCCCAGCACATAAAGAGCGCTAGAAAATCAATAGGGGAAAACATATAGGATCTTAGCAAGTTTGATGAACAAAAACAATGAAGGCAAGCAACAATAACACTGTAAATCTTCAGAAAATTATTTTAGTGACACCACGGTAATAATATTTAATAAACTCAAAGAAATGATGCCACTGGCAGTCAACAATGCAAAAGAAACTCAGAGCTTAAATGAGAAAATACAAGCAGAATTTAAGAATATGGTAAATGATATAAGAGTCTTTAGAAGCTCTAAGTAGAAGATTTACAGAAATTGAAAATATCAAGAAACTCCAATATGAGTTGAAGAAAACCTGTATAAAACAACACAATTTAAAAATATCTGCAAAGAGCGGCCTAGGTGATAGCACAGTGGTAGGGCATTTGCTTGCATGCAGCTGACCCAAGACGGACCTGGGTTTGATCCCTGGCATCCTGTATGGTCTCCCAAGCCAGGAGCTATTTCTTTTTTTTTTTTTTTTTGTATATTTTTCTTCTTTATTAGATATTAACTATACTTGATAATCACTTCTTTTTTTTCTTTATATTAATCATTTTTATTTTGACCAAAGTGGATTACAAATCATTTATAGTAGTATTTCAGGTATATAGTGACATTAAATCAGGGGCATTCCCACTACCAATGTTGTCTTCCCTCCACCCCTGTTCCCAGCATGTATCCCATATCGCTCCTCCTTTGCCCCCTGGGCTGCTAGTATAAGTGGTCCCTTCTGTGTCTAGCCTGTTGTATATTGGGTATCGATTCGTTGTAGTTGGCTTTGGATTTGATGTTAAAGTGTGATCATTTTTTATTTCTACTCAATATTCATACGACTGTTTGGTCTTGGTGCCCTCCATTATTTCCCCCTCAATTTGTGAGGCAGAACAAGATGGTTCAAGTTATGTGTTTCTGTTTGAACGTAAGAAAAAAAAAAAGGAAAAGAATAAAAGGGGGGCAAAAATTCAAGCAAGTAAAAAGTCCTTCTAGAGACTATAAATTTCAGTTTAAGAAAAAGGGAAAAAGGAAGGAAAACATAAAAATAATACAAGAAAAATAAAACCCAAAATAAAACAAAACAAAAACAAACAAAAAACCTGAAAAGCACCACAGCAATATGACAACAACTGAACACTACCCATGGTCTTGAAATAAAGACAAATCGAAGCACAGGGGTAAAAAAAAAAGGCAAAGAAAAGAGAAAGAAAAAAATTAAAACAAACAAAACCAAAAAAACAAGCAACAACATTTACAAAAAAATTGTTTTAATTTAATTTGTGCTATTTTTTTTTTTGCATAGGCACAGTAAAAATTGGGGAGCTTAGAAAGGGAATTCCCCTGGCCTAAGAGATACAAGTTTTCTCTGCCTTAAAGTATATGCTCTTTTACTCTCCCCTAGATCCTTTTCTGATGTCTGGAAGTTTTCTGCTCCATCGTGGATGATAAAATCAGGCCTCGGGTACCTTGTGATCTTAGTATTTGCCCATGTCATAGTATGTTATAGTCTTTACAGTTCCAGAAGTTCTGTTCCATCACTGTTGTTTTAATCAGTCTTCTGTAGTTGGTGGTCTATTTCTGAGTGCAGAGCCAGGAGTAATCCCCGAGCATCACTGGGTGTGGCCCCAAAACAAAACAGCAACAACAAAAAATATCTGCAAAGAAATGATCAGCACATCACAGAACTATAGAATGAGCTCAAGAGGAAGAATATAAACTCATTAGAGTCCGTGAGGACCAGAAAGGCAACATTAAAGAACCAATGGTTAAAGAAATTATAGTTAAGAATTTTCCAGAACTGTAGAATACAGGCAACCAAATACAAGGGATGAAAAGAATCCCAGCAAAAATTGACTTAACTAAGAAAACTGCAAGAAACATGTACTCAGAAAGATAAAAGTCAAAAATAGAGACAGAATATTGAAGGCTAGATCAAAAAGGGAATTTACCTACCTAAAAAGCACATAAGATTCACAGATCTATCAAATAAGACTGCAGAAGCTGGTGGAGATTGGTGGAAAATAGTACAAAAATTCCATAAAATGAAAACTTCATCAATCTACTGAGCATTTAGATTTAATATAGATATTAGATTTGACGCATTTAGAAAGATACAGAGCTTCAGGGATTGGCAGAAAGCCGACAGCCTTGAAACCAGTTTTACAAGAGTTTAGAGCTTTTAAAGGACAGGATACAATTCTCAGTATAATGATACCAAGTATAGCACTTACTCTTGATGCTTATGGTTGCCCTCTACTAGATTAAGAAAGGTGTATATGGGCCCAGAGAGATAGCACAGCGCCGTTTGCCTTGCAAGCAGCTGATCCAGGACCAAAGGTGGTTGGTTCGAATCCCGGTGTCCCATATGGTCCCCCGTGCCTGCCAGGAGCTTTTTCTGAGCAGACAGCCAGGAGTAACCCCTGAGCACCGCCGGGTGTGGCCCAAAAACCAAAAAAAAAAAAGAAAGGTGTATATACTTTTAGCTTGCTAATGGATTGAATAAACGTTCAATGATAAATTAATATATCGTTTTAACAATGTGTCTGGTCAGTTTTTTTTTATTGCAATATAAAGTTTTAAAAAGATTTTTAGAGCAATTCTACTGTTCAATATCTGATATAGATTTTTATCACAATGTTTACTTATTAATGCAGACTTTTAAGCATTTCTTAATATGGCTCTATGCTCAGAAATCGCTCCTGACAAGCTCAAGGGACCATATGGGATGTCAGGATTTGAACAACTGTCCTTCTGCATGCAAGGCAAATACTTTACCTCTATGCTATCTCTCTGGCCCCAATATAAATTTTTTCTATTATAAAATCTATATTCCCTTTCTTTGGATAAAAACACCATGAATTTTATAGGCCTATTCAGACTTTTTCCTTTAAATTTTCTTCATTTTTACTAAACTTTACATTTGTAGGTTTTACATATTTTATGTGATTCTAAATAAAATATTAACACAGAGTAATAATATTTTGTAACAGGAAAACATAATAATTACCATAATAAGTTCTAAGTACAAAATAAAACTTAATGCAATATACTTTTATGACAGAATTAAAACTTATTTATGTAAATGAAATAGGCATTGTATCATATTGTATTAAAATATGTGGATTTATTTATTTAAATAGGTTAAATCTTATAGAAATCATCACCAAAAATTAACTTTTGTTGATTTATTTTATTATAATTTTATTAATATTCCTTTATATTTTGTTGAAACAAGCAGTTTGGAATAAATTTGCTATGTACGTGGTGTTGGGGTCGGCTGAGGACTGGGAAGAAATCTAGGGAAATTGATGGTGGTAAAGTCATATTGGGGATGGGATTAGTGTTGGAACATTGTATGCCTGAAAAACTGCTACAAATTTGTGAAATTTTTATTGCATTATTTACACACAATGGATACAAAATTGTTCATGATTGAGGTTTTTTGCTTTTGTTTGTTTTTGTTGTTGTTTGTTTTTTGGGGGGGCCACAACTGGTGACACTCAGGGTTACTCCTGGATCTGCACTCAGAAATCGCTCCCGGCTTGGGGGACCATATGGGATGCTGGGAGATCCAACTGTGGTCTGTCCTGGGTCAGCTGTGTATGTTTTATGGCCCAGCATGTGTTCTATCTTGGAAAATGTCCCATTTGCATTGGAGAAGAATGTGCATCCATCTTTCTGGGGATAAAAAGCCATATACATATAACATATATTATATATAGCCATATAAAAAAGCCATATATACATATATACATATATATATACAAAGCCATTCACTAAGTCATTCTCTTTCATTTCTTCCTCCAATGCCAGTATGTCTTTATTAAATTTTAGCCTGGTTGATATATCAAGAGGTGATAGGACAATTGCTGAAGTCTCTCCCTACTATTGATGTCTTTCTTCAAGTCTATTAGCAGTTATTTCCAGTATTTTGCTGGCCCCTCATTGGATACATATATGTTTAGGAGTGTGATTTCTTCCTGATGTACATGTATACTTTCCTTGATTATTAAGAAATGCCCATCTCTGTCTCTTATGAAGCCTTTTTAAGCTTAAAGTCTGTGTTGTCTGATATGGCCACCTTGGCCTTTTTAAGGGAGATGCTTGCTTGAAGGACTTTTCTCCAATCTTTGACATAGAGCCTGTATTTGCTCTAAATATTTAAATCTGTTTCTTGCAGGAAGAAAAATATTGAATTTTAATTTTCTCATATTTTTTGATACTCTGTGTCTCTTAACTGATGCATTTAGTCCAATGACACCGAGAAAGATGATTTTCATGGGATTCTGTACCATCTGATTGTAGAAGTTTGGTGGGTTTGTGGGGTTTGTTTTGCCCTGAGCAAATCCTTTATTTCTTCTTTTTAATGTTGACTTTGATTCTGTAAATTTTCTGGGCTGGTTTTTAACAGTGAAACAGTATATTCTTCCTTCAAACTTGTCTAATAAAGAATAAATCGGGTTGGGTGAAGTATTCATGGTGAGGCATTCAGCTGACTGAATTTTTTTTCTTTTTGTACTAAATCCTACCATTCTCTTTGGGTTGGAGGATGGCTTGTAATAAATCTGCTGTGAATCCTAAGGATGCTTCTTTTTCCAATTAAATAATTTCTTTATTTAAACACCGTGATTACAAACATACTTGTAATTGGGTTTTAGTCATAACAAGAACGCCCCCCTTTGCCCTTCACCCATGCAACCTTCCCATCACCAAAGCCCCTATCTCTTCCCTCCCCCACCCCTCGTCTGTATTCGAGACAGGCTTTCTACACCCCTCACTCACTGACATTGTTATGATAGTTCTCAGCGTATTATTTCTCTAACTGCACTCACCATTCTTTGTGGTGAGCTTCATATCTTGAGCCGGTCCTTTCTGCTCTCAACTCTGGGAATTATTTTAATGTCTTTAATTTTTCTTAGAACCCATAGATGAATGAGACTATTTGTGTGTGTGTCTCTCTCCCATTGACTAATTTCACTCAGCATAATAGATTTCATGTACATCCGTGTATAGGAAAATTTCTTGACTTCACCTCTTTTGATGGCTGCATAATATTCCATTGTGTATATGAACCACAGTTTCTTTAGCCATTCATCTGTTGAAGGGCATCTTGGTTGTTTCCAGAGTCTGGCTATTGTGAAAAGTGTTGCAATAAATATAGGTGTGAGGAAGAGATTTTTGTATTAGATTTTTGTGTTGCTAGTGTATATTTCTAGGAGTAATATAGCTGGATCAAAAGGGAGCTCAATTTCCAGTTTTTTGAGGAATCTCAATATTATTTTCCATAAGGGCTAGATTATACAACATTCCCACCAACAGTGAATAGGAGTTTCTCTCTCTCTCCAAATCCTCACCAGCACTGATTGTTCTTGTTCTTTGGGATGTATGCAAATCTCTGTGGTGTGAGATGGTATCTCATTGTAGTCTTGACTTGCATCTCCCTGATGATTAGTGATGTAAAGCATTTTTTCATGTGCCTTTGGCCATTTGTATTTCTTCTTTGAGAAATTGTCTGTTAATTTCTTCTCCCCATTTTTTGATGTGGTTATGTGTTTCTTTCTTGTTAAGTTCTGTCAGTACCTTGTATATCATAGATATTAGCCCCTTATCTAATGAGTATTGGGTGAATAGCTTCTCCCATTCTGTGGGTGGCTTTTGTATCCTAAGCATTATTTCCTTTGAGGTGCAGAAGCTTCTCAGCTTAATATAGTCTCATTTGTGTATCTCTGCTTTGATTTGTTTAGAGAATGTTGTTTCTTCCTTGAAGACACCTTTAGTTTCAATGTCCTGGAGTGTTTTACCTACCTGTTGTTCAATATACCTTATAGTTTCAGGTCTGATATCAAGGTCTTTAATCCATTTGCATTTGACCTTGATGCATGGTGTTAGCTGGAAGTCTGAGTTCGTTATTTTGCAAGTGGCTGACCAATTGTGCCAACACCACTTCTTGAAGAGGCTTTTCTTGATTCACTTTGCATTTCTTGCCCCTTTATCAAAGATTATTTGATTGTATATCTGGAGAGCATTCTCTGAATACTCTAGTCTATTCCACTGATCTGAGGGTCTGTTTTTATTCCAATACCATGCTGTTTTAATGACTATTGCTTTGTAATACAATTTAAAGTTGGGAAAAGTGATACCTCCCATATTCCTTTTCCCAAGGGTTGCTCTAGCTATTCTTGGGTGTTTATTGTTTCAGATAAATTTCAGGAGTGTTTGAAGTTCATTCACTACGACCAAGTTAGTTTCATCCCAGGAATTCAAGGATTGTTTAACATCCGTAAATCAATCAACATAATACAGCATATCAACAAAAAGAAAAATAAAAACCATATGATCATATCAATAGATGCAGAGAAAACATTTGATAAGGTCCAACAACCATTCTTGATGAAAACTCATCAAGATGGGATCAGAAGGAACTTTTCTCACTATAGTAGAGGCAATCTACCACAAGCCAATGGCAAATATTATTCTCAATGGAGATCAACTAAAAGCCTTTTCTCTAAAATCCAGTACAAGGGAAGGCTGCCATCTCTCACCACTACTATTCAACATAGTGCTGGAAGTTCTTGCCATAGCAATGGGGCAAGAAAAAGATATCAAGGCCATCCACATAGGAAAGGATGAAATTAAGCTCTCACTGTTTGCAGATGACCTGATACTATATTTAGAAAATCCTAAAGACTCTACCAAAAAAGTTCTAGAAACAATAGACTTTATATAGCAAAGTGGCAGGATACAAAATTAACACACAAAAATCAATGGTCTTCTTATACACCAATAATGATAGAAAAGAAATTGACATAAAAAAACAATCCTTTTTACATTAGTGCTGCACAAACTCAAATATCTTGTAGTCAACTAAAGATGTGAAGACTTATACAAAGAAAACTACAAAACCTTGCCTCAAGCAATAAAAGAGGACACGAAGAAATGGAGGCATATACCTGCTCATGGATTGGGAGGATTAACATCATTAAAATGGCACTGTACAGATTTAATGCAATCTCTCTAAGGATACCCATAACATTCTTCTAAGGATACTTCTTTTTATATGTTTTCTCTTCTTGATTTGTTGTTTTCAGTAATCTATCTCTATCTGTGGTTTTCATCATTGTGACTAGTATGTGCCTTAGTGTACTTTTATTTTGGTCCCTTTTAGCTAGTTCTCTTTGAGCATCCAGGATGTGGGTGCATACACTCTTCAGGTCTGGAAACTTCTCAGTACTGATGTCTTTGATTGTTGCTTCTTCATCAGAGATTTTCTTCTGCCTTTCTGGGACCCCATTGGTTTTTATATTGTTCCTGTTCAATTCATCCCAAAGGTATATTGTTATCTGTTGACTTACTTTGAGGCTTTTTCCATCTTCTATTCTCTAAGGCTCATTTTCATTTCTATTCTATAGAGGTGTTATGCAGCTCATCTTCTAACTCACTGATTTTAGTCTCAGTAGCTGTTACTCTGCTGATGAGGACTTCCACTGAGTTTTTCATTTTGCCTACCAACCTTTTCAGTCTTATTTCTGTTTGAAGTTTTCTCATTACTACTTTCATCTCCTCTTCCTTATGTGTCTTATTGACTGTTTTTTCTATTCATTCCTTTGAATATCTTCCACAATTCCTCTTTAAAATCCTGGTCAAAGAGATTATATAGGTGACTGTTAGTTCAGTTTTCAGAACTGTCATCTTCATTCACTAAGGTGGTGGTATTTCCCCATTCTGACCTTCGCATGTGATGGTGTTTTCTATGTGCTGTGCTGTGGGCTCTTTGACAAGAAAAAATGTGTGGCTGCACAGCAGAGTGCCACATTCTTCTTGCAGTGTGTTGAGCCCATCTCTTTAGTAGAGGCAGCTGTGGTGGTGGCCAGGGCATGTTCATAGTGAGAGGGTCCCTCTGTGGGGTGGCACAATATCTGACCTGCCTCTTCTGTGGCAAGGGCAGCAGCAGTGGCAGGAGTGCCTGTTCACCTGTCTAATAAAACTTTTTAGAAGAAATATTTCTTTTTTTTGTAGCTCTGTCATTTTTTTAATTTTTATTTTGATCATAGTGGCTTACATATCGTTCACATTAGTATTTTAGGTACATATTAACATTGAATCAGGGGAATACCCACCACCAAATTTGTCCTCCCTCCTTCCCTGTTTCCTTTCTGCAACCCATATCCCCCACCACCACCCCCCAGGGTGCTAGAGTAGGTGGTCCCCTCTTTGTCTAGCTTACTATCAGTGATCATACATCTGTTTGGTCCTGGTGCCCTCCCTTGTTTCTCCCTCTATTTGAGAGGCTAAGCTAGATAAATTGAGTTATGTGTTTTGTTTGAGGGGAAAAAAAGCAATAGAATGGGGTAAAGATTAAGCAAAAAAAATTTAAAAAAATAATAAAAATATGCTGAAAATGGGCGGAGTCCTTCTAGTGGCTATCAGCCTCAGTTTGAGAGATGACTTGAAAAAGGTAAATGAAACACGATAACAATACAAAAATAAATATCAAATTAAATATCCAGTGAGCCCTACAGCAATAAAGAGAAGCACCACACAATAGTCTCGGTTCTGAATTCAAATCATGCCGGAGTGCAAAAAGAAAGAGAAAGATAAGATAACATAATATAAAATAAAAAGGGAGACATCAACTTCAGTATGTACACCAAAATAAGAACGTCAAAAAAAGCAATCAATCAATCAATCAATATATATGGAGAAATGATTATTTTGTGCTTCCCCCCCCCTGCATAGGCACAGTAACTATTGGAGATATTATAGAGGGAATTCCCTCGGCCTAGGAGATACAGGGTTTCTCCATCCCTAAAGTATACTGTCATGGGATTAACTATAGACTCCTTGCATGATCATTTACTCTCCCCTTGGTGCTTTTGTGGTGTATGGAAGACTTCTGCTTTGTCATGTATGGTAAAATCAGTCCTCTGTATCTAGAGATCTTGGTGACCGTGCAGCTCAAGGATGGAGCTAATGATGAAGGCTTTCTTTGTGGTTCTAGCAGTTCTGCTTTTTCAGTGTCGTTTTAATTCATCTTCTGTAGTTGGTGTTCTTGGTCATTATGTTGTTCCTAGGATGGAGCCTGGGACAGAGTCTTTCGATATGTATCTGGAAGACCTGTTCACTTGCGGTTGTCTCAGTCAGACCTCTGGAATTGGAGATCTTGTTTGTTGAACAGATTGTAGACCAAAAGCTAGGTTAGAGCTTTTTGTTGTTGTTGTTGTTGTTGTTGTTGTTGGTCCCAGGATGCATACTGTCTAGTCCTGGTTGTAACAACCAGTCATCTGTATCTTGGTTTTTGCACAGATCAAAGGGTGCCATGTCTTCTGATTTTGTCTTATCATTGGCTGGTGAGGAAGGATAACTTGCTTTTAGATCTAGTTGTTCCCATTTCCTCGTTGTCAGGTTATCAATTTAGAACTGGTGTATGTTGGCGTCAGAACAGCATCATGAATGCCTTGGAGGGGAGTTGGTTCCTGGAGCTGTTGTGGAGAACTCTGTCGTTACTATGTCTGGGATCCAGGAGTCAAGGCTGGATGGTCGATGCCTATTTCCCTGGAGTCTAGGTTGGTTCCCCATGACATACATTCAGGGTGGGAGATGTCCCTGTGTTGTAAAAAAAAGTATAAGTTCTTATCCCTAGTAGATAAGAGCTTGTTTTTACACATAAAATTTCCCCTATTTTTAATATGCCTTTGCAGGAAGAAGTGGTGCTACATTATATTGCTGGTGGATTTGGGGGTGTACAGAGAAGAAAACAGACCCATGACAAAAACTAAAAAATATATATGCTCAGACATATCTAAAGAAAAAAGAGTTTCTTAAAAGAAAAAAGGGATTAAATAAAAGACATAATTAAAGGAATAAAGTGGGGCCGAGAGGGATAGCATGGAGGCAAGGCATCTGTCCTTCCTGCAGAAGGACGGTGGCTCACATCCCGGCATCCTACATGGTCCCTCATGCCCACCAGGGGCAACTTCCGAGCACAGAGCCAGAAGCACCTACTGAGCATCACCAGCTGTGAACCAAAAGAAGCACAAAACAAATCAAATCAAAAAACAAAAAGTAGAACAAAACAAATAAAAAAAAACGAACAAGGGGGAAAAAGAAAAAAAAAAACAAAGAAAAAGGGAGAAAGTGATACAGGAGATTACTGTACATCTGGGGAGAAACAGTATAAGAGGTAGTGTTCTATAAGTATATACTTATGATGAAAGTATAGGCTTCCCCAATGTTTTTTGAGATTTCCTCAAGAGGTGTGGGCTCCACGCAGGGAAGTCTTGGGTAGAGTTCTTGCAATGGGAGTCCTTTAGGAGCTGATCCGGTATTAAGCCACAGTCCACAATAGGGAAAGGTGATTAGGAGGGCCACACTGCATGAGTCAGTCAGGGTATTGGTTGTATTTTCTTGCCGGGAACGAGGTGTGAGTTTGAGTGGGTGTCTCTTCACTTGGGAACTGGGTACTGGATTGTTGGAGTAGGAGGTTGGTCTTGATGCCTAATGGGTTAAGAACTGAGGGTGAAGAGTTATAACATGGTGGGGATATCGGGGATTGGATTAAGGGGTGAAGGGATAGTCAGGTTTCTGAGGGGGGGAGAGGGGATAGTACATGGGAGGGGTTATATAGGATATAGGTATGGATTGTTTGTGGTTTAGGTTTGTCTCTTAAGGAGGATTCCTATCTCTGTGTGCTCCTGCCACCATATAAACATATAGAAGTTAGCTTAGGTATATATTAATGTAGAGAGGTGGGGAGGGCAAGAGATACGCTGAGTACAGAAAGATAGGTAGGTATAGTACTTGTAAGGAAAGGAAACTAATAAATCAACTTTTGGATATGTATAGGTTTTGTATCTCGAGTACTAACCATTGTGTTAGTGAGGGCTATCTATATAGGTGTTTACCCTTTGCAGTATTGTCCGCAGCACTCTATATATCAGCTTTCTTTCCTTTCCTATAGAGGAGGTAACCGTGTGGTTTTTATTTGACATGGATTGAATTGATGGTAATGAGGAGAAGAAGGTGGAAGAAGAGGGAGACAAGACAAGAGAAAAGGGAAAACAAAACAGAACAAAACAAACCAACAATTAAACAACAACACCAACAAAAAAAATGAAGTAATGAGAAGAGAGTGTAAAAGAGCAAGGGCATGTTAGTTTGCTTGAACGTGTTTGATGCTTAGGCCCTATAGTAAAAATCTGTAGGTCACGGTTGTTGCTTCGGTGGTCTGGCTGGTCATGCACTTCCGGTCCTAAAAGAAGTCATAATCTAGAGCTAAAGGGTATGTTAAAGAGTTATATCCAGACATTTTCATGATGCAAGCTGAGTATGGTTCCTCGTGTGACTCAGCACTGAGGTATCACCGTAGGATGTTCACCCTTTGTATCCAGGAACCCCTATGGGCAGAAAAACTGAGAGATTATTTTACATGTGGTAAGGTTAAGGCATTCAACCATAATGTTTTGAAATGTTTCCATTGGAGTCAATAATTTCCCATCATAATCTTTACCTGTATTTTTGTATAAGATCCCTAGTAAATTATTATGGGCCTTTGTAGTAAAACAATAATTACATACCTGTTCTGTCTATGCTGCTGTTTCTGCTGATGCTGGGTTTTTTCCTTTTTTTTTTATGATATAATGTGTAGTCAGGCTTCTTGTTGTTTCTCTTCCCTTTGTTTTGGGCTCTACTTCCCAGTATATGGTGATTATTACTGTGTTTGAGGTTCCTATCCTGTTACACCCTGCTATATAATCATGGGGTATTGGATGTATATCTGGTGTATATTCTAGGTACTTCAGAATAATGCTATCATTCTGTGTTTATCTTTTGTCTTCTGGCTTGCTTCGTTTAACATAATATGTTCTAGGTCCATCCACGTTGCTGCAAAGTCTGTGATTGTATCATTTCTGACTGCCATGTAGTATTTCATTGTGTATAGATACCACATCTTAATGATCCACTCATTTGTTGTTGGACATCGAGGTTGGTTCCAAAACTTGGCTATTATACGGAGTGCTGCAATAAATAGTGGGATGCACACATACTTTGGGATGAATGTCCTTCCGACTTGGGAGTAGATACCTAGGAGAGTAATTGCTGGATCAAATGGCAGCTCAATTCTGAGTTTCTTTAGCACTCTCCAGACTGTTATCCATAGGTGTTGGACTAGGGGGCATTCCCACCAGCAGTGGATGAGAGAGCCTTTCATACCACAACCCCGCCAACAGAGATTGTTTCTATTATTTTTTATGTGAGCCATCCTCACTGGTGTAAGGTGGTACCTCATTGTTGTCTTGATTTGGATTTCCCTAATGATGAGTGAAGGTGAGCATATTTTCATGTGTTTGTTGGCCATCCTTCGGTCTTCCTCAATGAAGTTTCTATTCATTTCATCATTTTTCTATGGCTTTATTTGGTTTGGGGGGGGTCAGCTTTCTGAGTGCTTTGTATATTCTAGATATCAGCCCTTTATCTGACATGTTGAGTGCAAAGATTTTTTTCCCATTCAGTTAACTGTCTTCTTCTGTTAAGTAAGGTTTCTTTTGCCATGCAGAAGCTTTTTAGTTTGATGTAGTCCTATTTGTTTATGTTTGATGCTGAAGTTCTTGCCATTGTTGCTCCATTCTTGAAGACCTTTTTGATATATAGATCTTTGAGTGTTTTGCCCATTTTATTCTCAATAAACTTTATAGATTTGGGTCTGATTTCAAGGTCTTTGATCCATTTTGAGTTGACTTTTGTATAAGGAGTGAGGTATGGGTCAATTTTCAATTTCTTACATGTGGTTTTCCAGTTGTACCAATGCCATTTGTTGAAGAGGCTTTCTTTGTTCCATTTTAAGTTCTTGGCTTTTTTGTCAAATATTAGTTGGCTGTATATCTGGGGGTTTATGTCTGGGATTCTGTTCTGACCCATTGGTCTGAGGTCCTGTCTTTGTTCCAGTACCATGCTGTTTTGATCACTACGGCTTTATAGTATAGTTGCAGGTTAGGTAAAGAGATGCCACCCAGCTTCTTGTTTTTCAATATGTTTTTGGCTATCCTGGGTCTTTTGTGGTTCCAGATAAATTTTGTGGTTGATTGCTCTAATTCTTTAAAGAAAAATGTCTGAATTTGGATAGGGATTGCATTAAATCTATATAGTAGTTTGGGTAGGATAGTCATTTTGACTATGTTGATTTTACCTACCCAGGAGCATGGGATGTTCTTCCATATCCTTAGATCCTCTTCAATTTAAAAGAAATATTTCTTATGTCTATGATTCATTCTAAATTTTTTGACATCTCTTAACACCATTTCTTCTTCTTTAGGGCCTGCATATTTTCATGGACATGTATGTTCTCCTATCTATACATTCCTATCCTCAACTCTAGAACTGAAACTCCTGATTAAAATTTAAGGTATCATTTTTTTTTCTGTGACTGTATTCTGCTCACAGGCAGCTTATCTAGCAAGAAATTCTGTGGTACTATGAAAATAGATGACAGTAACTACTATGAAGATCTATCTCTGTATAGATATATCTCTATTTTATTTAGTTTTTAATTTTGTTTCAAGCACCATGACTTACAGTACTGTTATTAGTAGGGCTTATGTAAACAATAATCTAATACCAAACCACCATTAGAGTGTCCTCTTTTCTTCTTCATTGTTTTAGTGTCCCACCCACCCACCTTATTCCTTGGGGTAGGTTTTTAGAGGTAGTCTTGCATTTAAATGATTCTACTGATCAATTCCAGAGACATTGACTCAGAATCTTTCACTTAAGCTCCTTGAGTTTACTCCTAGATCAGCCTGTTTGGAATTTCAGAGGGTGTAGGCATGTTAGTGAACTCTCTCTAGTCTAGGCTATCTGTAAACTAGTTCTGTAAACAGACATTAACTTAGTGGCAGATCAAAAGTGTCATACATCATTAAAATAACTGATTGAGCAGAAGAAAATAATGAGTTTGTTCTGCCTTGCTGCAAAACCTTTTGACATACCAAGAAAAAGATATGGAAAGAACAGGGGTCATCCATCTTTTGATCATTTGTTTTCTCTCCAAGGTGATGAACAAAGGCCCTGATAAACCTTCAGAAAGGGAAAGAATATAATTAAATTGTAGTTCTTTGCCATTTACTCAGAGAGAAGCTATCTGCAGACTCTCCAGTGTGCTGTGTTTATGCCAGTTACATGGATACACTCCTTTAAATCAAACACTCTGTGAGGGCCTTGGAGTTGTGAATCAGTGGTTCTTTTCAAGTGACTTGATAAAATGCGATATTCTCTTTTCCTTGACAGGATATAAACAGAGAAACCTAAATAGTATAATCAAGGCCAGCCATTGGTAGCACCAAGAAGGAGGGCATGTAGATTCAAGTGGCTTTGAAATGCCCTTCTTGCCTTCTGTGTATCTGTTTCTTTCCGGAGGTTCACATTCATTACCTTTGTCCATTTGGGAAAGAAATCAACAAACTTAATATATACTAGAATTGATATGGTTTCAGGCATTTTAGTGCCTTGAGACATTTATATTTTAGTCTAAGGCACAAAGTACCTTGAAGCAAAATATGTCTCTGGAGAGTTATTTGCTGGTGTCATGGGCCTTTTTACTGTCTTGAAAATCATTCTGCTAACCCTGTGAGCCTTCTAGTCATACTGAATTTTTTGGACCGAGATAGAAAGGACTGTGTAACAAACTGGATTCACTTGGGAGCCATCAGCAGGTTCTGAGGTGTACCCCTTGGCTCCCCTCCATTCTTCATCTCTATAATCACCTCAAAGAGCCACAAAAATAGGTTATTATGCTCACTTAGAAAATTAAATAATGAGAACACTTGAGAACAGAATTCAGATTTGGGAATCAGCCAGGATAGGATATAGCATCCTGATTAGTAGAATGACATTGACTATGTGAATGTTCCTACAGAAAGAGAACGTGGACCTTACAAAACCATAGAAAGCATGCATATGATATAGTAGGAAAAATGTTTAGCCAAGAAATAATCACTAACTTTTTTCCTAAAAACATGATCAGGAAGCTGGAGAGAAAATAAATGAATTAGGTTGCATGTATTTCATGCAGCAAACTTCATTTCAATCCCTAGCACTGCATGGTCCTGAGCATTGCTGGGTGCAGCCCTACAATTCCCTTGATCACCTTTAGTGTGGCTCAGGTAGTCTTTGGCCCTACAGAGCCAGAGTAATACCACATCCTCAGGTTCTTGTATCAAATTTCTCTCTCAGTTGATTAAATATCACCAGGAGCACACCCTTTCAAATCCCCTAAGTTCCACTTGAACCACTTCCCAAATAAAAGAAACAAAAATTAAAAATAGTCTGAATTTTACCTAACATCATCTGTTGACTCTCAAAAATGACACATTATTTGACTTTTTCTTGTTTTCTTTATATGTATGTACTTGGTTTGTGGGCCATATCTAGCAGTGCTCAGAGCTTACTCCTGGCTCTGTGCTCAGGAATTATTCCTTGAAGGGCTTGGGGAATTACCCGTGTTATCCAGCCATTATAGAGATACACACACACACACACACACACACACACACACACACACACACACACACACGTATATAAATGTATAGATATATCAATAACATTATTGACTTTTTTTTTTTTTGGTTTTTGGGTCACACCCAGCAGCGGTCATGGGTTACTCCTGGCTCTATGCTCAGAAATTGCTCCTGGCAGGCTGGGGGGGACCATATGGGATTCCGGGATTTGAACCACTGTCCTTCTGCATGCAAGGCAAATGCCTTACCCTTATGCTCTCTGCCCCCATTATTGACTTTTTATGAGCATATAGGTAACCAATCCATATCTCATGTGACAATGTAGAGAATTAATAAAAAAGGAAATGTATGAACTTTATTTATTTTTTTATTTTTGGTTTTTGGGCCACACCTGGTGACACTCAGGGGTTACTCCTGACTAAGTGCTTAGAAATTGCTATTGGCTGGGTTGACCATATGGGATGCCAGGGACCAAACCATGGTCCATCCTAGGCTAGCTGCATGCAAGACAAATGCCCTACTGCTGCATCACCTTTATGTACTATATTTAAGCAGAATCAGGACATTTTTGTTTTGTTTTGTTTTTGGGTCACACCCAGTGGCGCTCAGGGTTAATACTGACTCTGCACTCAGAAATTGCTCCTGGTAGGCACTGGGGACCATCAGGGATGCCGGGATTTGAACCATCGTCATCCTGGATCGACTGCATGCGAGGTAAATGCCCTACCACATTGCTTGTTCTCCAGCCCCAAGAATCAGGACATTCTTTTTAAAATGGTTCTGACACGTTTTCAATGTGTAGTGCTTTTATTTTAGACAATGTTCTCTGTCAGTTCATCCATACATGTTCTGCTTTGTGGTGTTCTCTTTATCTCCAATACGTCTTGTACTCTTTCCCATGTCATCAAACATACATGTATTGTTGTGCTTTATCTTTGCTGTCAGCACCAATGCATGGCCATCAGTAAGATGACACCTCCTGTAAGATATAGAACTTCAGTCATGGAATGGTTATTCTATGACCACTTTAGGCTGTTATTTTATTTTATTTGAGAGTGGGTGGTGATACATATAATGCACTCACTTCCAAAGCTAAAATCTAGGCAAGACCTTGAGTTCTGGTTTAGAATTTTGTCTCCTCTATGGGAGTTGGATAGCAGTAGATTGCAGCTTCCTTTTCCTCCCTCTGGAGAAGAGTTTCCTTTGCATTTCTATGACAAAAGGCCACATTTCAATTGGGAAATTGGGATAAAGCCTCCCAACCACCACATTGGCCCAAGGATAATAGAATTAAGGCAAGATGGATTTTGAATGAATAAAAGCAAGCACATTCAGAATGAAAGAAGATCATGTTGATTATAATTATTCTCATCATGAAATGAAGAATGTTTCACCTTCTGTTTTATATTATTAACCTCTTGGGACTTTGTTTCCTTACCTGCAAAATGGAAATAATAATCGTGCTCATCATTTGGAGTTTCTGGATGTAAAATGAATGTGTATAATGTGTTTATGCCTGATAAAGCAGCACCAGGATGCAACTATTACTATCATCATTTCTTGATGATATGCTTTTCTATATTTTTCAATATTTTGGCAGGAAATTCAACTATCCATATTCATAATATTTATCGAAGAGAAAAAACCAGCATCTGCTGAAAGAGTCAGAGAGGAATTAGAAAGAATACAATAAGAAAATAGATGAGATGAGAATTTATCTTCGGATCAGAATTCAGAGATTGGGTGAGATGACCAGGTATGTTTCTCTGAAAACTGCTCTCAGTCCTTAGACTTAATAGGGGTCTCGGGCCACAATTCTAGCCTCTAGAGGAGAAAATTCTTAAGGAGGGGGATAACTGAAAGAACCAGTGGAAGGGCTTGAGAGTAGACTCTGAGAAGGAACTGAATGAGAAAACAAAAGCTTGGAAATATCAATGCTCTGTTGAGTGGATCCTAGCAAATTGGTAGTAATGCCTGTTACCCCTTCCCCAAATTCTGTATGCTGATCTCACCTGGATAGTCAAATCCATCCACAGCTGGGAGTAGTCTGAGGTTGGTAATTAAGGGGTTTCCTGAGGGGAGGAGCAAGAAAGACAACCCAGGAAGGGTGCTTGGTGGGCCCCTAAAGAAGTGGTGAATGCTGTTAGGGAAATAAGTACATTAACAACTAGCATGACAATGAGAGAAGTAGAATGCCTGTCTCTCAGGCAGGGTGAGGAAGGAGGGGAGGACATCAGTGGTGGGAATGTTGACTGGTGAAGGGGGATGTTCTGTTTATGACTGAAACCCAACTACAATCATGCTTACAATCATGGTGCTTAAATAAAGATCAAAAAATAAAAGAAGGCTTCTTAATAATGCTTAGTTTAGAAGCCAGGTGGAGAAATGCACATGGCTATTAAGGCCTTAAAATAAAGCTGGATATCTCTTAGAACTTCATCTGACTACCTGTGGATCATTTTTCCGCCATTACCCTGCAACCTTCAGATTGGCCAGGCAAAGGGCTACAGGTACCAGACCAAGCCGAGAAAGACCCCAACCACTACATTAAAACATTAAATTTTATATTTAATCAACAATGCCTAATCTAGAACAAACTCTAAGATGCTGAGATTCAGTCTTGGTATCTCTCTACTCCTGCCATTCAATCTTCCTCCATATCTTGAGAATGAAACTTTCAAAAGCCAGCAAATAAAATAATCTTTTGAAGGTTGAAAATCTGTTGTGCCTCCCATCTAGGCCTTCCCACCCAACCTGTCAATTCCAAGCCTTCTTCTAGCTTTTGCTAGATTTGTCTGTCTTTGCAGAAAATGTGTAGGACATATTCCAAGTTTACCATAACTTCATCATTTAGTAGTTTTTTGTATTTCGATGACATAAAGAAATCCGCTGGCTATTTAAACATTGTTACACCTACCAGTACATATGTCAAAGCATGTTGACTGGATAAGACTAGAAATTTTCTTCATTTTGGACTAATGGGCTTGGTTTCTGGACTTCTAAGCCTTTGCATATATCTTGGATATGGGCTTTAAAAATAACATTGTTTTTTTTTACCTTTTTCTGTTTGGAGAAGCATTTAAAATACACTTACTGCTACAGTTTGCAAGATAGTGGTTAGTATATTTTTCCATCTATAAAAGATGACTGTTAATTTTATTCCACTCATATCACTAGAATTTTGGATAAAATATGTAAGTGAGCCCTGTGAGGAGAATTTGTCTTATAAAAGGCTGGGAGTAAACCTTGACGATAAATTAATAGACTCTATCCAAGGTCTTTGTAGAGAATCTCACACCAAAGTACAACCAGACCTCTTTGTTCAAATAGCTTTGGAAAGGATATTTAATGCAAGGAATATGAAAAAAGTAGAATTGATGTCCTCATTAATCAGAGTACTTGCATTTTTTTATAGAAAAGATATCAGTTCCATTGATCTTGTTAAAAACAAATAAACACATAGACAAACTAACAAATAAATAAAAAATCCAAGGAATGACCAAAGATTGAAACTCAAGAAAAACAATCAGGTTAGATATAATTTGCAGCACCTAGACACAAGTCTTTAAGAGAAAGCCATATTCTTGAGGAATGGTATAAAAGCCAGGGCTCTCTGAATTAGTCTCATAAATTCATGTTTTCAGAAGTGAGATTTTCTTCTCATGTCAGAATTTCAAAACACCTGGGCAAACAAGTAGGAAAGTCTTTGTGGTTTTGAACTTTTAAGTGAATGATGGCACTTTTGAGTGAGGTGCCTAACTAGAATATTCCTCATTTTTGTTGTTCCCTGTAAGGGAGTCGTCTGGACTTGTTCCTGTCTAAAACCTGAAGCAAAGGGATGACAGAAGGAGGAGAGGGGTCCCTTTATTCCCGCTCTTAGTCGGCGCCACTTTCCAAAGCTATGCGACCTTCGACCAGCAGATGGCAGATGGTGTCAGGCTCCCGAACTGAAAGAGGATCTTGGAACCTGGGAACAAGTTATGGTAGCTTCTCATCTCCAATCAAATGATCCCCTGTAAAAGTTAGGAATAAAAAGTGAGAATTTTTGTTTTTAGCAATTATCTACTATCTTCTCTGTCTTTCCAGTATGTCTAGTTTACACACACAAACAAGCAATGAAATATAAATCAGACAGCATTCTTTAAAATATAAAATTTAATTTATATTTATATTTAATTTATATTTTTTTGGTCCTAATTCATTGCATGTCTGAAACCCAACTATGAAGGACTTTGAAAATCATAATGGTTTCAACAGACACCATATTTACTCATTTCTTAGACTGACATAGCTACCGTTTTCTTCCACCTGTTCAAGATATTTGGGGATGTCTCAGTGTCTTGAAGAATGAGCTAGCAGGACAAAAAGATTCTGGGGAGAGGAGAATGAGTCTTGCCCTGAGTTCTAAGCGTGGAAGCAAATGAACAATAGAAATAGCTTCATTGTTTTCCTCCAACCCACAACAAAGATGCTGGAATCAGGCATTTCCTCGAATGTCTAGTGCTGGACTACAGTGAGAAAAGGCTGGACTTGATGGTCTTAGAAATCAGAATTGAACTCAATCCCTTACTTTGTTGCTTGTTTGTTTGTTTGTTTTGGCTTTTGGTTTTTGAGTCACACCCGGCAGCGCTCAGGGATTACTCCTGGCTCTACGCTCAGAAATCGCTCCTGGTAGGCTCGGGGGACCATATGGGATGCTGGGATTTGAACCACCATCCTTCTGCGTCTAAGGCAAATGCCCAACCGCTGTGCTAACACGCCAGCCCCTCAATCTCTTTGTTTTTAATCAGCACCTTGACTTTGCCCTCATCTAGGTCCAGAACTCCAGAATCGAAATTTCAACAGAACAACCCTCTGGACACACTCAGAGAAGATGAGAAGGAGGGAAGGATGAAAATATAATTGACTGGCTGTACAGAGGTGGGTGGCTATGTAGAGGGAACATAGAGGTTTACATTCTATAGATCTTCGGCCAAGGCTTTAGGTTCAACTTCACTTTTTTTTTTTTTTTTTTTACTTTTTATTACATTATTTAAATGCCATGGTTACATGGTTGTTCGTAACACAATTGAGATTTTTTTCTATGTTGTTCATGGTTGAGTTTCACTTACACAAAGTACAACACCCTTCACCAATGCACATTTCCTGCCATCAATGACCCCAGTTTCCCTCCTGCCCTTCCTACTTTATCTTCTTTCAGTACCTAATTCTTGTCCAGAGTGGTAATTTTTAACTATTGTTGTCATAGCAGTCCCTTCTCTGCCCAAACTGCATTCCCCTGTTATTTGTGACAAGCTTCCTACTATAGACTGGTCCTTCTTGCCCTAGTCTATATTGTTTTTGGATGTTATTACCATACTGTCTTTTTTATATAGTTCACAAATAAGTGTGACCATCTTAATTTTTTTTATTGCCTAACATCTCTAAATTCTTAGTCTTTCTGGGATTTGAGAAACTTTTTCACTAAAGTATTCTCCTGAGCAAACAGTTGCCATTCAATTAAACTCATGTTCTATAATTTTGTAGTTACTACCTAAAACTCTTACTTTCTAGGGGAAGATTTTCCCCAAATCATTGCGACTACCAAGCAAACACACCCAGTTGGGAAATAGTTGGAAATCAGCAGCTTGAGGAACCAGAGTAGGTCTGAGCACATTTTATCTTTTTGCTGTTTTTGTTATGTTTTTAGGTCACACCTGGATATCTGAAGGCTTATTCCTGGCCCTGGGTTCAGGTGTCACTCTTGGAAGTGCTTAGTGGACCATATATGGTGCCAGGGATTGTATGTAGGTACAAGTCTATTGTATACAAGGTCTGCACCCTACCACTGTACTCTCTCTTCTGCCTACCTTCTACATTTATTTTGTTTTTTGGTTTTTGGTTTGGGGACTACGACCGACATCTCTCAGGAATTACTTCTGGCTCTGTCCTCAGGAATCACTCCTGGTAGTCTCAGTGGACCATATAGGGTGCCAGGGGTTGGACTCAAGTAGGTTGCTTTTAAGGCAAATGCCCTACCCGCTGTTCTATTGCTCTAACCCCTACCTTGCTTCTTTAATGTGAGTGAGGTGGTCGCATCCTTCTTAGGCCACTTCTGGGTGTTGCTCTGGGCAGTATTCCTAGAGCCTCGCCTTGTGCTTCCTTTTTACCAGATCTCCCAATGAGTCAGTGAGCTACTAATAACACATCGTAAATTCTGCTTAAGAAAGCCTGGATTCTATAATTTGAAACTTAGGGAGAAGGAGGAGAAGAAGGAGGAGAAGGAATTGTAGTGAAAGAAAAAATTGATCCATGCAAGTAAAGTAAAAAAGTCAAATCTCTCAAAATTTATCATAAGGATATGGGGAAACATGAGCAGAAGAAAGATTTCTCTTGTGTGGCCCCAAGTGCTAGAGTTCTTAGCTGATGCTTATTATAGAGTCCTGGAGATTAAACTGAGGTTTCAAATATACAAGGTATGAAATTTACCATTAAACCATATCTTCTCTGACAATTACCATAATATAAAGTTGAGAATCCCCCTAGGAAATCCCATAATGTGAAATTTTTAGACCATAAGTGATCTAAGAGAGTGAACCAGTGCTGCTCTACAAGTATGAAAATAATGAAAATGCGACTGGGCTGGAGAGATAGAACAGTGGTAGAACTCTTGCCTTGCAGGCAGCCAAACCAGGACAGATGGTGGTTCAAATCAAATCAGTACCTGCCAGGAGTAACTCCTGAGCATCGCCGGGTGTGTGACCCAAAAACCAAAAAAACAAAAATTAGAAAACATGACTTAGAAAAGATTAGGGTGAGAGAGTACAGAGAAAGATAGGTGGCTATTGGTGATGAAGAATGTTCATCTTTGAACAGAAATTGTGTTGTTCTTTCTGACCTCTTCTTCCACTTCTTGACAGTGAATTCCATGAGTATTTTATAAAACTCTGCCTACCTTTCTTATTCACTACCCAAAGAATAGTCACTCTAGAAGTCAGGTGACATACAAGCGTAAGTCGGTTTAGTGTCTTTGAGGTATAGTGGAAATGGAGTAGGCAGTGAGTGTTTGGGCAGAGGGTAGAATGGTGGAATGGCGGAATGGGAGAAACTGTCCTTTACTTTCTGAATGAGCTCTAGTTAAAAAAAAAAAAAAGCACATACTTCCACTGATAGTTTTCCACTGACAAGTGCTGCCTCATCCCATTAGTACCCTTTATTTTCTGTTACCCCTATGATTTAAATAATAATATAAACAAAAAATTCATTACTTTGTGGAGATAACAAAGTGCCATGGGAAGTCAGGGAGGTATTTTTATCAGGTAATAAAGAAAACTTAAAAAAAAATTTAGAATTGTCCAGGTCGTAAAGACCTGGAGAATTCAACCATTTTCAATCTGTAATTCTTTTTTTTGTTTGTTTGTTTTTGGGGGCCACACCTGTTTGATGCTCAGGAGTTACTCCTGGCTAAGTGCTCAGAAATTGCCCCTGGCTTGGGGGAACCATATGGGACACTGGGGGATCGAACCTTGGTCCTTCCTTGGCTAGCGCTTGCAAGGCAGACACCTTAACTCTAGTGCCACCTCACCGGCCCCATTCAATCTGTAATTCTGAATATTTTCACTACATAAGGTTCTAACAAATACTTCCACTCCCATAATTTCTTGGGTTGTCCTTTCCTCTTTCTGCTTATTTCTCAGGGGTGATCATCTCAGAAAAATCCAACTAATTGCACCTATTTTTCATGCAGGACAATTTGGCCTTTATTCTAATCTTCTCTTTCTTTCAGATTCTAGGTTTGACTTATCTCTTTATATGAAGTCAACTATTATGATATTATGTTAAATATTGTTTCTTCCCTAAGAAGAGTCCAAATGTTTCATGTCAATTACCCTTTACTTATTTTCTCAGAGCTAATAAAATCAGTATCTTTGTTTTGTTCTAGCTTTTACTTATTGTTAGAATGCTTATTGGCCAAAAAGAGAAAAAAGGGATCCATAAATTTTTAAAAATGCAGCTCTGGGCTGTAGCTCAAGGGATTCAATCCCCTGAACCACTTGGATCCCTCACCAGCTTTGCCCTGGTGATCCTGATGTGGAAGTGATCTGTTAGCACCATTAGGAGAAGGCATGGGTACAGAGCATAATTAGAGTTCAATCAGCAATAGTAGCAACAGAGGAACAAAAATAACAACAACAACCGCCCCCCCCAAAAAAAAACAAAAAAAGAGAAAAATGCAATTAGGCAAAAAGTTTTCCCAAAAAGTACAAAGTAGAAAATTGGTAGCATCCTATCCCTATTTCTGCCAAGTCTCATTCCTGGCTTTCATGGTCCTCTCGCTAAGCAAGATCTATTGGCTTAACTGTTCACTGCTGTCTCACTTAATTATAGAGAAAGATAGATCCTGTTTGAGATCCAAGAAGGCATTTGTCAATTCGAAGGACCTCCCTAATCTCCTAAACTCACAATATTTGGAAGGTGTTCTTCACGGTTTGTGGTTTAGGATTATAGCTGTGTGTGTGTGTGTGTGTGTGTGTGTGTGTGTGTTTAGTGTGGAAATATCTTTCCATTTATTATTTCTTTATGGGACTTTTAGGAATGGAACTAATCTAAATGTTTTTATCTATCTGCTTGTTTTTTTTTTGTTTGTTTGCTTGTTTGCTTGCTTTTTAACAAGAATACCTACCTTTTGGGGGTGAATGTTGTTTATGTGCAGCAGGCCTCAAGGATTAATCCTGACTTAGTGTTCTGGGATCACAACTAGAGGGTCTCTAGGGAATCAAACCTGAGTCAATCATGTGCAAGGCAAGTGTCCTACCCATGATATTATCTTTCTGCTAGACAAAATACCTATTTTAAAAAAGAATGGTGTCTGCTTTTTTTTTTTTTTTTTTTACTTTTAAGTAGATAGTTAAGGAAAAGATTTTAGTCAAAATGCTAGATTCTCTTCAATGGTTTAGGTACTACAAAGAGGAGCTTCTTTGAAAAGCAGTCTATTCTGTTTTCAAGATGGCTGGTGACAGCTTATCCAGGGAGTTTGCTCTCTGAGACCCTTGAGACCCATGCTGAGAGAGCAGGCTGCAGATTATACCAGTTGCAGGTACTTACATGGAAGACATGCTCAAGGAAAGAGAAGAGTCATGCCACAGCTACAGAAACACAGGAATTTGAAAGTTACATATTGTTCCTTCTGCTCCAAGAGAGCACATATTTACACTCAGATGCCTATCCATATTTGACAGCATATAGGAAGGAAGGAAGGAAGGAAGGAAGGAAGGAAGGAAGGAAGGAAGGAAGGAAGGAAGGAAGGAAGGAAGGAAGGAAGGAAGGAAGGAAGGAAGGAAGGAGGAGGAAGGAGGAGAAGGAAGGAAGGAGAAGGAAGGAGAAGGAAGGAAGGAGGGAGGAAGGAAGGAGGGAGGAAGGAAGGAGGGAGGAAGGAAGGAGGGAGGGAGGGAGGAAGGAAGGAAGGGGGGAAGGAAGGAAGGAAGGAAGGAAGGAAGGAAGGAAGGAAGGAAGGAAGGAAGGAAGGAAGGAAGGAAGGAAGGAAGGAAGGAAGGAAGGCAGCCTCAGAAAGTAGACAACTTCAATAGGAAATTCTAGTCTGGATTGAGTGAATCAATTCCCCTTCTTTTTCATGCTGGAAGATGCTATTATTCTCCAAATTGAAGTTTATTTCCATCATCTATGGAAATGAAAGCATCAGAACAAGACTGCATCAGGTAGAGAAAACAAATAAGCTTCTGTTTTTGTATATCCAGTATGTAATATATAAATCTCTATTTTACCACATCTTGTAAATTTAGCTCCATCATTTTTTAATTTATATTTTTATTTTATTTATTTATTTTTAAAATACTTTTTATTGAGACTAAAGTGAATTACAAGTCTTTCACAGTCATATTTAAGGTATGTAGTGACAAGTGAATTAGGGCAATTCCCACCACCAGTGTTGACCTCCCTCTGCCCATGTTCCCAGCATGCATTCCATATCTCCATTACTAGCCCCCTGAACTGCTAGTGTAAAAGGTCTCTTTTGTGCATAGCTTGTTGTAGTTTGGGTCTCTTGATTCTATTGTCGTTGATTTTGTGTTGAGTGTTTAGGGCTGATCATTTTTTTTTATTTCCACTCAATGTTCATGAGACTCTTTACCCCTGGTACATCATTTTGCAAAAGGCAGACTATTGGAAGGAAAGCTGTACTTGCAGATTGGTTGCTAGCTGACCTCGATTTACTCCTGCCTCTGCAACTAACTAGTTGTGGACTACTGGTTAAAACTTCTCTATTTCTAAATTTTATCCACTCTTCTGAGTAAACTACTGATGTAGTTTAATACATTAAATGTTCTTATTCTTTTCTTTTTTTAGCTGCAGAACCACTTAAAGTCTTACTTAGATGGTAAAAAAAAAATAAACAGATATAGCTAGAGTTCTCTCTGTCAAAAAGGGAGCAAGTGACTGTGACCACCTGTGTTAGGGACCCTTGGACCCTCAGGAATCCTACGTCATCATAGAAATTTCCTATGATCCCAGGTCCTTTTCAAGTGCAATTCTTAATGATTCAGTAGCTAAGGAGTGAATGGAAACAAGAGGAAATAATCTACCTTGTGGTCCATAGGTATCTCTGAGAATATTGGTGATAACTTTTTCTTAAGA
The DNA here is from genome assembly GCF_024139225.1 of Suncus etruscus. Taxonomy (NCBI): domain Eukaryota; kingdom Metazoa; phylum Chordata; class Mammalia; order Eulipotyphla; family Soricidae; genus Suncus; species Suncus etruscus. The sequence continues at coordinate 94,711,567 of NC_064858.1, forward strand.
GAGCAAGTTAATTTTCTTAATTTTGAAGCAACAAACAAAAATTCCATGGTGGCTGAAGATTCTCTTATGTGTGACCCCCCATAAAGCTGAGGTAACCAGTAAATTAGAAGTTGTGCCCTCATTTTCTGATCAAACTGTTTAAGTCTTGTCTAGGAACCAGCAACAGCTAGCCCACATTTGTGCAGGAGACTCTGGATGGCATTTTATTAAAACCTAAAATGTTTCACAGGGTGGAAAGCATTTACATGGCATTGCCCTTTATAATTCATATTTTAAAGATAAGGATAACATAGCAGGTTATGTAACTTGCTCAAATATCATACACCATGATAGAGAATTGTAACTTAAAAATGTTTACTGCCATAAATTAGATGTTCAAATACACAGTTAACCAAAACCATGGAAATTTTCATCCCACAGAGCCTACCAATGACTCCAGAGCCTTTTTGCACATGAAATGGATAAGGCAAATGCTTGAGACAAACAATCTGAATTTTAAATGCAGATCAAAGGTCCTTGCAGCAGAAAGCCTGTGGGTATTTCAGGGAGGTTTACCAAGAAAGCCGGCATCTTCACTTCATGGGCTTATATTTTAAGAAGCTCAGTCATTCCACTCCATGCAGAAAAATACTCTCCTAGGAATATTTACAATGTGGATCTTATATTAAACATTTGGTTTTATATACTTAAATATTTATAAAAGCATATGTGGAATACATTTTTAGTCCACAAATTGACGTGTGCAAAACATATCAATTTCTTCATTTCTTTACATCAACTTCATTTTTTTTCTCAGCTTCCATCTTTCATCCTCTAAAGATGACATGAACCACCATGTCATTCTTGTAGGGATCTCTTTTCTTCCTGGGTGACACCAGATTCCTTTTTACTTGAAATGAGGACATTTGAGGGAAGAATCTCTAATTTTCTGCCATTCAAAGTACCAACAATATCTGCATTATAGACCCACATTATGCCTTGGAGCTGATCATTTCATTTAGGCTTAGAAAACTTTGCAGACGGTATCTTCCTCTAAGTGCCTTTCTTGGGGGGGGGCAGGCATATAATGCACATTCTGTTACCTCTGGATTTTCATGGGATCCCATACTCAGAAGTATTCATTTCAGTGCCATCTTGTTTTAGCACCATCTTGAAATGTAAACAATGGTCTCACTTTTTTATTCCGAATTAGGCCCCTGCAATTTTTTTTTTTGCTAAATAATGCCCATGAATGCCCATCTCTATTACTTAATTTTTCACAGAAGTCTGTTTCTTCCTTCTTTCCCCCACTAGGAACAAGAACTCTCTCGAATACTATTTTCTGATATTTTTCATTTCCTCAGAATCCAGAGCACTTAAAATTTTTTCAGTGGCATTAGATATTGACAAAAATAAAATAAAAAGGATCAGAATTTGGGACCTTTTGCTGTTCATCCTGCAAAAATCTGGGAGGCAAGGAAGTATAAAAGGAATTGCTTCTTACTTAACATATGGCTGGGGGGGTCATATATTGTTTCAGAAAAGAATTATTTAATAGATATTTGAGTTTTAATTAACCATAAGTTACTTTCTTGATCAGTTTTGATGATTTTTTCATATAAAATAAATGACTAAGGATAGGAATCTCAACACACACTACATAAAGTAAAGGCACAGAGACCTTGGCTGAATATTGTGGTTAGTAGGGAAATAAAACACATTAGAAGTCAAACTGGGATGTGTCTAAAAGGGAGATACTAATAATTGCACAAGAGCAGTAAGAGGGAGACATAGACCCTTTATCTAGAAATTATAGGGTCAGCATTTGAAGCCAACTCTGAGTGATTTCCACCATCATGGTTTTAGTTAGGATAAGCTGTGACCAGCTCAAACAATTGCTATGAATGCTGTCTCTTACATTCATTCTATCATGGTCCTGTGGACATGGCTTGAAAAAAAAAAAATCTAGGCACGCCACTGGAGAATATATTCATGAGAAGCCCTAGAATTGCATTCCTCAGTTGCAATTGGCCAGTGCTCCAGGCATGAATGAGGGAAGTTTCATCTTCAATATTTACTGAAAACAGACGCTGAAGTTAAAGAACCAAATGTGAAGTACTCATTCCAAAAGCCTCTTTATATACATGTTAAATCAGTTTGTGGGAAAGAGACCACAGAGATTGTTTAAACATTCATACTGATGACACAACTCATCTAAAATATGCAGTTCCTTGTAGTTATATGTAGAATTAATTGCATATGGAGAAAGTAATCTTTTGAAACTGGATTAAAAGGAAAAGTTCTATAACTCGTGGTATCACGGGCCTGGGATTCAGCTTTGCCTTGTTTTTTGCCTTATCTCAGCCACTGTCGGAAGACACTGTTTTCTCACTCAAGACGTTATGGCTGAATTATGTAGCTCTGTGAGAAGAAAAGAAAAAAATATGGGGCCCAAATAGAAGAGATCTCACTTCAGCACAACTGAAACTATTACCAGTCTTTGAGCTGGGTTTTGGAAATAGAGCTTGTTACTCCATGTCTGCTGCCCTTGGCTAGAATACTCAAAGTGCTGCTTTCTCTAGCCTTGAGAATCTCTGAGCACTGCAGCAAGGTTATGAAACCAGTATATGCAGGAGCAGGGTCCCCACCATAAACACAACCAATTTTGCTTTTCATCCTGAGGTGCATTTCTCACAATTTCGAGCAGTACATCATATAGCTGTTTCATAGCAACTCCTTATCTATTGTACTTCAAGTGAAGCCAGCCATTATTTTATAGAGATGGCCTTACAGCAGGACCTCCAAAGCTTTCTACAGTGGGACCATTTCCCTGGACATCTTATTCACGGCAGTAGAGACACTTTCAGTCTAGAAGCCGCTTTTACATTTACAGTCCCATTAATTCTTCCTTTTCCTTTAAGATATGAAAGTTCAAAACATCCACTTTGAAGCATCCTCAAATGAGAGATTAAAAATAACTAGACATGAGGCAATACTGAAAATATGAATAAAAGGGTGCAAATATTTCTGTAGCCTCTCTAGTCTTCATTAAAATACACCAGAGGAAGAAACTGTTTTGCCCTTCTAAATTTAATTTGGACTTTAATCTTCCTGAAGACTTCAGCAATATGATTAATTTTAGCTTATCTTATGGAATGTCTCTCCACCTAATAATAATATTAATGAATAAGTCTATTCATCTTCAGCAGAGCATAAATATTCCTCTTGGTTTACTGGTAATTTTAAAATAGCTTACATTTAATTGTAATGAAATCTATTTACAGAACAATCTCTAAGTACCAGTCACAATTCTATGAAGCTCAATTAGTTTCATAGTTGGGAAACTTAAGCAAAAGTAAGCTTTTTTGGATGAATATCAATATGAATACAATGCTAATAAGGATGAATGAATAATTCAAAAAGCAAAAAAGATATGTGATCCAACCAGGCTAAGATGCACATGAAAACTAAAAAGACAGAATGGAAGAGAAAGAAATTAAAGGGGAGGAAAAAAAAAAGAACAGATATGGGAAATTTTATATTCTAGGTAAAGAAACATTTTCCTTCCTTATACTTTTTTCCTATATTAATCTCATTAATATTAGAAAATCAATGGATCAATGACATAATGAAAAGAGGACAAGGCAGGCATGAGAAACCCTTCTTGTCACTTTATTGGCTAAACGTTGACTTTTCACTGTGCAGACATTAGGTCCATGTGTCCACCATGAAAGAACTTAGTGCAGGAATGCGCTGAGCAAATTCTTCCATGATTGTGTATGCCTTGAGGCTGGTGATATTAAAAATTATCCCTAGTGTGAAGTCATATTCAAGTAATTAATAGTACTTTTGACAATAATGTAAGTGCTTCAAATAGGTAATAGTAGATAATTAAAGCAACCTGCTGGGTGAGAGATAGCATAGCCAACTATTAAAAATCTAAGAGAAAAAAAAATCTGCTACTTCTAGGAAAACAACTCACTTTTTAAATTTGGAACTCAAACCTTTAAAATTAAAACTTAAATGTGGGGAGTTACACGTGGGATATAATCAAATTTTTCTTCCCAGGCCACCCCACATTGGATGAACGAATTTTTCATCAGACTACAAAGGGCATGTTTTTTCCAGAAAAGTACCACCCCATTGATAAATAATGAACAGACACTTACGTTGTGTTCCTGCCAGTAGTGTGAGCTGTGTCAGCATGAACCAGCTGGTCCTTGTCTGCTTTTCAGTCAAAGAAAATGGGAACGCAGCATGCCTCCGAGTTCCCAAGGATGGGAGGATTCAATCTGCCAGGTGTACACATGGGCAGAATGCCCAAATGCAGTCATTTTACAAAATTCTTGTTCAGGCATGACCAGCAAAATTTTAGAAGTCCTAAGGAAACCACTACTTCTGCAGTATGGGCTTTCTTGGCAATATATCATTGCATTTTCTCCACTTGCTCAACAAGTGTTGAGGGAAAAACACAGTCATAAAAGACCCTTAGAATTATGGGCAATTCAAGTGAGATTTCTACCACTTCAGATCAACACAATTATTTTAACAATAGAATATGCGTTCATAGGAACTAAGAATATGAATGGCAGTGCAATAAAGTAACCCTAATTCACCTATTTTCATTCCTTCCTGTCTATACAATTCAGAATTAGGATCAAAATTATTTATTACCACATTGCAGGTGAAGCTTTGAGGTACTTGTACTTAGCTTTTATATAGAAAATATTGTACAGAACACTTTGCTTTCATGTATCCCCTACAAAAAAGATAAATTAAAATGATCTTCTTGACAATTCAACCCAATGGAATAATGCATTGGTATCATATAATAATGTCAGGGTTCTTGCTGCTCATACTTAGAACCCAGTTACATGAGAGATCATGTTTGAACAATGTCTTTTAAGGAATTTAGTAACTAAACCCACTGGAAAGAAGCCAAGACAAGCTTCTTTAATGCCAAATTCCACTCTTGTTGGTCCCGTTATTGGGAGGCTCAAATGAATTTGGGCCATGAAAAAAAGGGGTCTTTTTCCTCAACAGTTAGCATTTTGTCTGAATTATCCAGATAATTGCTTTACTTTTCAAATTTTCTTCATTCACGGAATAGGGAGGCAACTTTCCTTATTTAGTTTTGTCATTTGTTATAATAATTATAATTCTCAGAAATCATTCTCATGGAAATATGTACCTTAAATATATATTTAAAATACCATAACATTCCAGATGGTTATTTATTCTTTTGTACATTTTTTCTTTGTTCGTTGTAATTCAGTTAGCAACTACTTACTGAATAATCCAAAGATAAAGTATTCTTATATTTCATGGAAATTTTGTGAATTTCAAATCAGTCAAAGATGTTTGTCTGTACTAAGAACACAAGGAAAGAAAGAAAATAATTGAACCTGCTAAACAATTGCATCATTTCAAGCCCATACAAATGCATTACCTGATATTTTTAATATTACATTAAATCCCATCATATTAGAACCCCCATATAAAGCTGTATATTTGTAGCAGAAGTAGAAATCTTTAATTGTGTTTTCCCACATTAAATGGCATTTCAATCCAGAACACTTATTTTTTACCTACTTAATTTACCAGGGCATTCTTCAGAATGTGAAAATAGAAAAGAACCTACATTAAGAGCAAGTTATTTTTCTGTTTCAGCCCTTATTTTTTACTCTAACACATCTTTCAAAACTTATCAGCCCCTTTGAAAAGCAAACAATGTATGCTTAAAGACCACCAATATAACATGTCTCTTTTTCTGCAAAGGCATTAATACTTGTTATCTTACTTTTATCTTGTAAATAATAACACTAAATAGTAAATAAAAGAAATAATATTATCCAATGGTCAAGAGGGAGGGCATGGGGTGGGTTGTAGAAAGAGTGCATATTTTAGATGTTAAATTTTTCATCATTTTGAGTTATTTAAATAGGATCTTCAAACTGTTGGTGATTGCAGGCAGAGAGTAAATAATTGTAGGTGACAAAATATAATCTAGGGGGCTCTCTTACATATTGTGCTACTGCATTTACAAATAATATCTATACAACCTGACTCCTCAGAAGTGATCAAGCGGAGAATAAAAAAAGTTGGCATATGCAAGCATGGAATGATGGACAGGATTATCACAAATATGAATCTAATTAAAGCTTATGTTTAGTGTTGCACTTTTTGTCTTTTTTGGGTGGCAGAATGTAAAATACATGCACTTGTAAAAAGTGCCAAACACCGGTTAAATTGCCATTTATGCCAAGAATAAAATAAATAAATAAATAAAAATACTATCTTCAAAAGCTCCCTAATATTCTTACTGAATAGAGAGCTCATGCTCTCTATTCTAACTTTTAGGGTAAGCATCTATTTTTATTATGTTCTATCTCTATCTATTTTTTTTTTTTTTTTTGGTTTTTGGGTCACACTCGGCAGCGCTTAGGGGTTACTCCACATTCAAAAATCCCTTCTGGCAGGCTCGGGGGACCATATGGGATGCCGGGATTTGAACCACTGACCTTCTGCATGCAAGGCAAATGCCTTACCTCCATGCTGTTTCTCCGGCCCCAATATTCTATCTCTTGACTATACATCTCTAAGAATCGTTTATTTGCTTATGTTCAAAATTTTACATAAAAAGACATGTATAATTGGATATTTTTATTCAACATTATTTTCCTAAGATTGACTCATACTGATTTATATTGTTGTTCCTTCTTTTCTTTTCTTTTTTTCTGCTTGAATCCAGGCAAGGTTTGGTGTGTGAAGGCTTAAGTAGCAGTGTACTCTACAACGTTGTATTTTGTTAGTCCTTCAGCAGAACTAAATACTATTTTAGTTTCCTCTGTAGAGAATTGAAGCCCTTCCTATTAACATATGTAGTTTTGAGTGACATTAGACTCATGGAAGGGCAAACAAAACAGTCTTAGGGCAAGCTTTTGGTAGCTTTCTTCCCCTCTCTCCAGTCACACCACAGTACTGGACACCAAAGCTGTTCTAACCACTTTTACATCAGAATCACTCAGACTTCAGTAGCAGGCTGTCTTCAATTTGACTTTGAAATCATGGTTATCAGAAGCTGACTTGATTAAAAGTGTATGATGACCACAAAGCTTCTAATGTAGATTTCAGAATCATTGTGTGTCTCGTATCAAGGCAACTATCAAAAAAAAAACAAAACAAAAAACAAAAAAAGGATAACTCTTACCTTTTCTAATTACCTATGAAAGGTGCCAGGGCTAGAGACCAAACCTCTGATGACATTGTGAAAGATCAAGTGCTTCAATACTTCCATTCCATGCTCACCAGATAAAAAATAACAAAAGATAATATGAAAATATTTGATTTATAGAGGCTACAGCATCCAGATGAAGAGAGTAAGAGAATGAGGTCTTTCGCCTCTACCTTAGCTATGTAGGAAAGCTCATAAATACAATAGTTCTCCCTCTGGGGACCAGGATCTCCCACTATTTCTTCATGAAAGTACTGAAAGGAAATTGAATGGAAGAGAATTAAAAATTCAAGAGTGTCACTCAGTTCTTGCTGAGTAAAGACTGGTAAGTTCTGTTTTGTACAATACATCTTGCAATACAAGATGTTTCCTTACTATGGCTTGCTTTAAATATTTGTGCACAGTTTCACAAGCAGAAGGGTGGAAGAGATATTGAATGGCTTCTAACCATATTGACTTCAACCAGACACTGTTGACCAATATCCTTTAATAGTCTTTTCTGGAACCTCTTAGTAATCTTTTCATTTTTCTTTGCAGGGCACAGCTTGTGGTATAAAGGGCTCACTACTAGGTCTGTGCTCAGAGGTCATTTCTACCGGGGACCATATATGGTTTTAAAAATTGAAACATAGTCTGTTGTTGTTGTTGTTGTTTTTCTTTTTTCCTTTATTTAAACATCTTGATTACATATATGATTGTGATTAGGTTTCCGTCATATAAAGAACACCCCCTTCACCAGTGCAACATTCCCATCACCAATGTCCCAAATCTCCCTCCGTTCCACCCCACCCCCACCTGTACTCCAGACAGGCTTTCCAGTTCCCTCACTCATTCACATTGTTATGATAGTTTTCAATGTAGTTATTTCTCTAACTGCACTCATCACTCTTCGTGGTGAACTTCGTGCAGTGAGCTGGAACTTCCAGTCCTCCTTTCTTTTGTCTCTAAAAATTATTGCAAGAATGTCTTTCATTTTTCTTAAAATCATAGATGAGTGAGACTATTCTGTGTCTTTCTCTCTCCCTCTGACTTATTTCACTCAGCATAATAGATTCCATGTACATCCATGTATAGGAAAATTTCATGACCTCATCTCTCCTGATGGCTGCATAATATTCCATTGTGTATATGTACCACAGTTTCTTTAGCCATTTGTCTGTTGAAGGGCATCTTAGTTGTTTCCAGAGCCTGGCTATTGTGAATAGTGCTGCAATAAATGTAGGTGTGAGGAAGGGGTTTTTGTATTGTATTCTTGCGTTCTTAGGGTATATCCCTAGGAGTGGAATAGCTGGGTCGAATGGGAGCTCAATTTCCAGATTTTGGAGGAATCTCCGTATCGCTTTCCATAAAGGTTGGACTAGATGGCATTCCCACCAGCAGTGGATAAGAGTTCCTTTCTCTCCACATCCCTGCCAGCACTGATTGTGAAACATTGTCTTGGCTACAATTACATGCAAGACAAGTGCCTTAACTTCTATTCTACCTTCTGGGTCTGGCCAAGAATCTCTGGAAGGTGCCCCAATGATCCTTTGAATCTTTGCTTGGGAAGACCTAATATGTTAAAAAATGTATTAAGAACTAGAATGCATAAGTTGAGAAATACACTGAATAGAATAAATAATAGATTAGACATTACAAAAGTAAAGAATCAACTGGAAATGCAGCAATAGAACAATCCAAGATTATATAAGAATTTTTACAACTGTGAGATGATTATAATAAAATAATAGACACTTAATAAGGGATTTCCAAATTGAGGTAAGTATGAAAGAAAAAAAAACCAAATGATTGGAAATGTCTACATTTTTTGACATCTAAAATACTACAGATATACAATACAAATTAATTGTAAATAGAAAAAAAACCATAATGCAACTATATTGGGCTAGAGAGATAGTATAGGGTAATGTGCTTGCTTTGCATGTGACCAGCCTCTGGCTTGATACCTGGAATTGAATATGGTTTCTCAAATCCTGCTAGGAATGACCCCTGAAAACAGAACCAGGAATAGCCACTGAACTCCAACGGGTATGATCTACCACTACCTCAAATCAAATATACAAACACCCACCCCAAAAATCTACACCAAGATATGGAGTAATAAATGTCTCAGAAGAGGTGACAAATAGAGAATAGTGAAGACTTACAGAGGAAAACCATAAGGAAGAATCAATTGAAGCATTTCTTCACTTGATCCTATATGAGCAATGAAATGAAAGAATAATATCTTTAAAAACTGAAGGAAAGGGCTGGAATGATAGCACAGTGGTAGGGTAGTGGTAATGGTAGTGGTACCATGTGCCTCACACGTGGCTGACTCAGGACGGGGCCTGGTTCAATCCCCAGCGTCCCATATGGTCCCGTAAGCCAGGAGCGATTTCTGAGCGCATAGCCAGGAGTAATCCCTGAGCATCACTGAGTGTAGCCCAAAAACCAAAAACCAAAAAACAAAACAAAACAAAAAAACCTGAAGGAAAAAGCATTAACCCAGAAATCTAGGCTTTTCAGCAAATTTTCAAGCAGAAGAAGTGTTTACTAGCTAAAAAATTAATTTACTCACATGAATGGGAACCACAAAAAAAATCTATGTGGAAATTGATGATTTGCTTAATTATTAAAATTATTAAATCTTCCCAATAATAAAATTAATGACATACATTAAAAAATAAAACACTTGGTTTTTAAACAAGAATATATGAGGTTTAAGATATATGCTTAGGAAAGGTGAATAAAAACATTATCAATTGTGGGAAATGAGAAATATATTAGAGATTTAGATAATATATAAGTATTTTGATCAATTATATCAATAGCTCCAACAACACATGAAATGGATAAATTACTTTAAATACATAATATGCCAAGTTAAAAATAGAAATACAAAGTAGACTTAATATTCTATCTATTTAAAATTAAATTCATAATTAACCCATGTAGAAATATCCAGGATTAAAAATTATTATTAATAAATTCCACTTGATAGTTAGTGAATAAATAATATTAGTTCTATGTAAACTCTTCCAGAAAATAGAAGAGGGGAAAATAGTTCTCTTTGGTTTCTTTTTTTTGGCGGGGGGGGGGGCACACCTGGCGGTGCTCAGGGGTTACTCCTGGCTGTCTGCTCAGAAATAGCTCCTGGCAGGCTCGGGGGACCATATGGGACACCGGGATTCGAACCAACCACCTTTGGTCCTGGATTGGCCGCTTGCAAGGCAAACGCTGCTGTGCTATCTCTCCGGGCCCTCTCTTTGGTTTCTTTAAATTCACTGTTATCAAGATACCAAATAAAGATATTACAAATTACAAAAACCACAGATAAATATTTCTCATGAACATAGACATAACAAATTTGAAACCAAAATTTAGAAAATCAAATCCAAACATGTAAGAGGCATAATACAACGTGATCAAGTGAAGTTTATTCCAATATTGCAGGTTTGGCTTAACATTCAAAATCAATCAGTAAAATGAAAAATGATAGCATCACTAGAATATAAGCAGAAATAACATTTAACAAAATTCAATGTCTATTGTTAACAAAAAACAAAACAAAACAAAAAAAACCTCTCACAAAGCTAGAATTCGAAGAGAATTTCTTCTCTTTAAGACAAAGGGAGAGCCCGGAGAGATAGCACAGCGGCGTTTGCCTTGCAAGCAGCCGATCCAGGACCTAAGGTGGTTGGTTCGAATCCCGGTGTCCCATATGGTCCCCCGTGCCTGCCAGGAGCTATTTCTGAGCAGACAGCCAGGAGTAACCCCTGAGCACCGCAGGGTGTGGCCAAAAACCAAAAAAAAAAAAAAGACAAAGGGAGTGTCAAAAAAACCTAGAGTCAACATAAAACTTTGTGGTAAAAGATTAATGCTTTCCACTAAATTTAGAAAAAGAACAAAATGTTCCTTTTCTTTTCTTTCCCTTTTGTTTCTCCCCTCCCCTCCCCTTCCCTCCCCTCCCCTCCTCTCCCTTCCCCTCCTCTCCCCTCCCCTCCTCTCCCCTCCCCTCCTCTCCCCTCCCCTCCTCTCCTCCTCACCTCTTCTCCCCTCCCCTCCCCTCCCCTCCCCTCTACTCCCCTTCCCTTCTCTCCCTCCCCTCCCCTCCCCTCTACTCCCCTCCCCTCCTCTCCCCTCCCCTCCTCTCCTCCTCACCTCTTCTCCCCCTCCCCTCCCTCTCCCCTCCTCCTCACTTCTTCTCCCTTCTCCTCCCCTCCTCTCCTCTCCCCTCCCCTCCCTCCCTCCCCTCCCCTCTTCTCCCTCCCCTCTCCTCTCCTCCCCTCCCCTCCCCTCCCCTCCCCTCCTCCCCCCCCCCCCTCCTCCCGTCCCCCCGCCTCGCCTCTCCTCCCCTCCCCTCCCCTCCCCTCCCCTCTCCTCCCCTCTCCTCTCCTCTCCTCTCCTCCCCTCCCCTCCCCTCCCCTCCCCTCCCCTCCCCTCCCCTCCCCTCCCCTCTCCTCTCCTCTCCTCTCCTCTCCTCTCCTCTCCTCTCCTCTCCTCTCCTCTCCTCTCCTCTCCTCTCCTCTCTTCTCTTCTCTTCTCTTCTCTTCTCTTCTCTTCTCTTCTCTTCTCCTCTCTCCTCTTTTCTCTCTCTTCTCTTCTCTTTTCTCTCTCTTCTCTTCTCTTCTCTTTTCTTTTTCTTCTCTTCTTTTCTTCTTTTTCTTTTTGATTGAACTCCCATGAGAAACACAGTTTCCAAGCTGATGATACTTGAGCTTCAGTCGTGCACCCTTCCCTTCACCAGTATAAATTAGTGCCATCAATATCCCTAGTTCTCTTCCTCCATTTTTCCTTTTAGGCACTGTGGCTTGCAAAGTTACTGAAAGGGTATCATCGTACTGAGTGAAAAGGTACCTTTTCATTATTTTGAAGGCTTGACTAGACCATAAGGCAAGAAAAAAATGCATCTGATTTAAAAAAGTGTTTTGGGGTGTGGGGCACATCTCACTCTGTGTTTAGGGGCAACACCTGGGCAGAGCTTTAAATACTGTAGACAGTGCTGGATTTCACACTATTGTAGCTATGCTGTATGAAGGTAATGCTTTAATCATTACTACTATATCTGAGGCCCTGCCTCTGTTTTTAAAATGAAAGATTTTCTTCTGCTCATTTTTGTTTTCAAAAGGGTTTCTAGATTTGTTATTGTTGCTGTTGATCTTTGTGAATTCTTTATATATCTTGGGTAGTAAACATTTATCTGATATGTTCAGTAAAAATATTTTCTCCCACTAAGTTAGGTATCTTTTAGCTTTAGTCCAAGTTTCTTTTGCCATGCTGAAATGTTAATTTGATGCATTCCATTTATGTTTCTGTTGCCTTTACTGATTAGATCGTATTATTGAAAACACTGTTGAGGTCCAACTCTTGTAGTATTCTGTCAATATATTTTTATTGTATTTTATGAGTTCTGATCTGCTCTCATGGTTTTTGAATTGGACTACTTTTAATTGACATTTTGTGTAAGGTGGAAGATGGAGATAGCTTCACTCTTTTTTTTTTAATTTTGTTTTTTGGGTCACACTGAGTGACACTCAGAGATTACTCCTGGCTATACACTCAGAAATTACTCCTGGCTTGAGGGACTAGATGGGATGCCAAGGATCAAACCGAGGTCCATCCTGGGTCAGCCGCATGCAAGTCAAATGCCCTATCACTGTGCTGTCACTTCACTTTTTTTTTTTTAACATGGTTATCCTGTTTCTCCAAGACCATTTGTTGAAGAGGCAGTCGTCTTTCTATAACTATAGAAGTGTTCATAGTTTCTGTAATGTACCATAGAATATCAAATTGGTTATATTATAGCAGGAAAATTATAAATATGTCCTCACAGTCCTCACTGAGACTGATACTGGAGCTGACAGCCTCATGATTCAATATTAATCTGAAGAACTGAATCAAGTCTATCTCATAACACAGCTGGAAAACTAAGAATGACAGCAAAACTTTCATATTGTATGCATTGCTCAGGGACAATCTTTGAAGTTTCACAAGGAAGTGCCAGCATATTGGACAGTAAAATTTATCCCATTGAAGGTCTTGCTTTTTGCTTTGTCTAGTTACTACTTGGGTCTTTGAAGCCATTCTGGTTTATACCCTTTCTGAGGTTTGGTTTAGATTCTTCTTAAGTTCCTTGAGGATCCCCAACTATTTTCATTAAGTTCTGTTAACTGCTAAGTTAACTTGAATCTCTTTCTTGTGATTGTTACTCCCAAAGCCCTTACGTAATATGTCTTAGAAAATTAGGGTTTTTTTTGGTTCTAGATTATTTTATTCATCTTTTTAAATATAAATCTTTATTTAAGCACCATGATTACAAGCATTTTCATAGTTGAGTTTAGATTTTTAAATTATTCACATTCCCTATTAGAACAAACATGGCATCTTAAGGTGAATGAATGCAAGGATAAATTTAAATGGAATTACCATGGTTTCCCCTCATGAAACTCAAATGCTTCGTAGACTAAGTGGAGATTGAATTGCAACCCTCCACATCTGGGTTGTTTTAAGAAATGATGGGAGAAGGGGGCTCTGATTTCTAGAGGTTCTGTGTACCCCCACTGTGTGTCAGTGTGCATGTTCTAAACATGAAGTGAAAGGACATATTCTCTACATCCTTCCAAACAGCATCATTGGTGTAGGGATGCTGTAATTTACAGACCAGATTGTTTGATGAAATGACTACAAGGTGTTACTTGGCCAAGGCTCTACATGTGGAGTTAAGTTCCTCTTTATCACCCACAGTTATGATATTCATCTTCCATTGATGCTAAGCTAGAGTTCTACCATGTGAACTTCTCGTCACCTTGCACAGGACTGTTTCATCTTTGTTTTGATTCCTTTTGTGTTTTATAACTCAACCCTTAGTTTTACTTTTGTATGATCCCCAAATGCCAAATGATTAAAAAAATACTACAGAGTTTAGGACTATTATTTGTCTGAATCACAAACAAATTTACTATTCAAAGAATCTGCTTAGGCATTTACACTTGTATCTCTGATCTACAACACATAATACAATAATCTTCTATCACCTGAGTAGGCATAGTATGTTTGGTGTGTATGTTTTTGGTCTTTGGAATCAGCAAATACTCCCGAGCCATATGTGAGAAAGAACATTTGTGTGAGAAGCTATTACATTTCAATACTTGTAACAGTGTAGAGACATCAGCTTCTGAGATCATCACACACAGCAAATCATATTCAATCAGCATTTTTCTTGAGACTATCTGCCACATGCCAGCCAACTATCTCAAGAGCCACTGATTTGCAACGTTGAGAGGATAGCAAGGTTTTTATTACATGATTTGAATTGAAAGACTTCAAGTAGGCTTTTAACTATTTCTATGTAATTCATAGCTCTGAAAAAAGGATTAGTTTCGTTAGTAAATTGCTAATATCAAATTTTAATTGTAGGCCTTCGTTGAAGCCCAATACAGAATTGAATGTTGGAGAACCATAGATGGTGAGAAGCAAAGCTTATGTATATTGAAGTGACCTCAATTTTGTTTGTTTCATGATAGTTTGAGTGCTCTACCGGTTTGTAGAAATTTGAAAAAATAGAAGAAATAGTAACAAGTTTATCCATCTGCCTAAAATCTTCCATTAAAAAACAAATTTCAGGGCCCGGAGAGATAGCACAGCAGCGTTTGCCTTGCAAACAGCCGATCCAGGTGGTTGGTTCGAATCCCGGTGTCCCATATGGTCCCCCGTGCCTGCCAGGAGATATTTCTTAGCAGACAGCCAGGAGTGACCCCTGAGCACCGCTGGGTGCGGCCCAAAAAAACTAAAAAAAAAAAAAAAATTTCAGGTGCTAGAGTAATTGTATAATAGGTTGGGTGATTGCTTGCAACAGGCACACCTCTGTGTGTAGAAAAAATAAATTAATAAATAACAAAGAAAGAAAGGAAATAGGAAGGAAGGAGGAAGGAAGAAAGAAGGAAGGAAGGAAGAAAGAAGGAAGAGCACAAAAGTAAAGAAAATAAAGCCATTTCTAGGGATTAAGATGATAAGTACATATTAATGGATGAAATTAATATTTATTAAAGTATATAATTAATTTCTGATAATGAATTTATATAGACTATCTTTGAGCTCGACTTATTTGATTAAGATGTCATTTTTTTTGTACCCAGAATAGTATTTAACATCTGCAAGTATTTTAGACAGAGCTTGACTTCTTCAAAACAGCTCTGGCTCCCCTCATCTAGCATGTAGCCTAAATTTACTATATCCTTCAAGACCAGAAGGCAACTGGACCAAACATTCCTTCTTTCTTCTATCTCCACTTTCCTCAGTAACCGTTCTCTCTGGTACACATCATAGTAGTTCTTTATTTGCCTACTCCACTTTAAGCCATCAACAAATAAGTCACTTTTCTGAACCGACGATTGCAGCAACTCTCCAGAATTGAAAAAAAAAAAATAAATAAAAGGCCATCTGTTGTCTCAACTATCTGTGGAGCTGAAGTGAAGGCTTAGCTTAATGCTCTTCAGCAGAGCAATAGGAAAACATCCATCACTCAGTGACAGGTTAGTTTGCCTGCCCCAACGGACGGATGTCTGCCGTTGAGCACATTAAGAAAACAGAGTTGATCACCCTAAGGATGCAATAAAGTCTCAGCCCTTCAAGAAACCAAGTACTACTGCAAATGTACGAGATTCTTCAGAATGGAAAAGTGATTTCTTGGGTTTGTTTGTTTGTTTTTCTGCCACACCCTGTAACTCTCAGGGGTTACTCCTGGCTATGTGCTCAGAAATCTCTCCTGGCTTGGGCGACCATATGGGATGCTGCAGGATCAAACTGAGGTCTGTCTAGGTTAGTACGTGCAAGGCAGATGCCCTACTGCTTTCGCCACCACTCCAGCCCCTGGAAACGTGATTTCTATCTAGTCTATCTGGTGCATTCCAAATTTGCATAAGTCGTACAGGCCTTGGTCTTGATGACTCAGTCATCAAGCTTGGAACCACTTAATGCTTTAGATTGTTCAGCTTCCCACTCCTGGTGTAGAATTAGATAAATGATTCTGATTGCTCATTCTAGGGAGAGGTAACTTAGCTTGTGTGCCCATGTGGAAGGCCTGGGAAAGTCCTGAGATCAGTGCCCCTAATAGGGTTTTTAGGCTATCTGTGAACTAGCCTTTGTTATTACCATTTCCTTCTTCTCTTGGATATTCTAACTTCTCATCTTCTATCTTGCCCAGAAAATAAAAAAATTTACACTGGATCCTCTTCATTTTCCCATCATTAACCTATAGTCCTATTTTTTTTTTTACCAACACCCACTCTTTTCACTTTATCCTAAAAAAGTCATTATTATTATTAATTGAACACTAATTATGTAATTGGTGGTGTCTTGAAGCTCTACTCCAATAATGCTAAAAATCTCTGTGATGAGGAACTGGGTTATAATTATCTTTTTTGATATAGTATTGATGAAACTATGCAAGTACAGAGGATACAAAGCAACTTATTTGGAAGTAAGGAAGATAGGAAGTAGTAAAATCTTCACTTAAACCCAGGACTATAACACTTGAACCCAATTCATCTACTACACTTAGACCTAAGAAGATCCACCTGCTGTTTGATCCATGCTACCCATTTTGCATTCAAGTCATCTCTTGTTAAAATTTTCTTGGTGCATTTTCAATTCCAGGCACTGGACTGGACTCTGGAGAGATCACTATATGCAAAACAGGTATTAAAAATAGTTACACTAACTTGTATGTAATGAATCACAAAATAGGATAGACATACATGACTGGAAAAGGAACTTGACCTAAAATGGGAGAGCAGAAAAGAGACTTTCCAAGTAGAGAAGGTTATGCTGAGCAATGGAAAATGGAAAGAAGTCACCTTGGAAAAGAGGAGCAAGAACAGTTATTATTGTGGTAAGCAGAAGAGCCTAGGCTCATCTGAAGGGAAATCACCTGTTATATTTTTTAGATTATACATAGGCAAGGGCCAAGACAATAGACAGTAGGATATTTGCCTTGTATGCAAGTGACCTGGTGCAGTCATTGGCACCCCCTATGGTCCTTTGAGCCCCTGGAGTGATTGATGAAATGCAGAGATAGTAGTAAGAACTGAGTACTGCTGAGTGTGGCTCATTCCCCCAAGTTCCACATTGGAAATTTCTCCAACATTTTTTGACTGGGTGTCATTTTATTATATGGTTCTCTATAAGTCATTCTATTGAACTATGTAAATCATTATTTAAATTATAACATAAATATTTAAGCAAATATATATGAACATAAGCAAATGTGTAAATATATGCAAGCGTGTGTCTCCGTTCAAAAATAAGACAGGTACAAGAAACAACATTGAAATGTTCAGAAATGGGACAGTGAAGGGAAAGTAGGAGCCACGGGCTCATGATTCTGGTCTTAGCTCAGCTGTGAACTCACTGAGTGACCCTGGACTGTGGTTTTCTCATTTGTAAAGCAGAGAAAGTAGTATCTTCATGGGTCACTTTCTCACCATCTTGGTGAGAAATGCAATAATCAAGAAAGCAACAAGCTTTTAAAACATTTCCAGACTTTGGTTAAGGGATTTGCAAAGCGCTAGTTAAGTGGAGATTCCAGGGAAGTTAGCTTTAGTTTCCCCTGTATTATTGGATTTCTTATGCAATTTCTCATTGCAAAAACGAATGTGTACTTTGTGAAGCAGGATTTAAGAGCTCTGGTCTTTCTTAACAAGTACAGCATAGGTCCCTGAGGGTGTACAGTACATACTCCCCTTTTAACAAATTCACATTACACTTAATGTTCAGTGTTTCTGCTTCAGAATGAATGCCACCTTGCAGCTGGTGTTGGCAAAGGATCCCATATTACTCTTAGTGCGTTTTGTGCTTGTGATTAACATAGCTGAAATGGTTTCAGAATGAAGGAGACAGTTATTCAGCTTGATAAAAATTAGATTTATTCTTTCATTTTAGAAGTGGAATAAACAGAAAGCAATTAATGGACAAGGAGGATGAGCTAACAGAAATAGAGGTGAATGTAAAGTTTGGTATTGCAGGCCATGGTTTTAAATGGTGCATACTGAATTGCAAGACTTAGATATAAATACAGGTACTTACTACTTCTATTTGTTTCCTAGATGTTATATGAAAATGCAAATATGTGAATTCATTTTTATAGCACATACCTTATAAAGTTAAAGTTTAGTAGACTTTTCAGTTAGATTAGTGTCTGATGTTATACTTATGACCATTTTCTCTTATTGTAAAAAAGTGGAACTTTGATCCACTATGAGTTTTCTTAGATTATTTAAGTCTGAATTTTTAGTTGGGATCAGCAGATCAAAAGTTGTTTCATAAAGTCTGTGAGTAGCTTGTGTTCTATGATCTCTTAAATTCTCCAACCAGAAACAATGCCCAAAATTAATGTGCAACTTCTCCTTTGAGGACACCAACTACCTAACGTCCTAGACTGCAACGGGCACCTATTCAACTCCCAGATCTGAGCACTGATTACTGCTTCTGCATTGTAATCTGAGCTGGCCGTGGCCTGGATCACCCAGCAGCTGCCACTGCTGCCATTATCTTCCAGTTATCCACACTCCCAATTCCACATTCTAAGTAAGCAATTGTTGCATCTAAATGGTGCATCTAAATGAGGGTTGGGAATGGCAACTACATCATGTGTTTGGGTCCTTAGTAATAAAATTTGGAGCACAATAAATACTCCAAATTTATAGTAATGCTAGCTTTTATGTTTGTTAATGACAGCATATTTCAGCAATAAAGAATTCTAAGATGGGAATCTCCAAACAGAAGTAAAGAATTTAGATGCTTCTCAGGAATTCAGAAAGGACAAAATGTCCATCAAACAAAGTAGTGTTAAAAGGTGACAACTCCAAAGGCAGGAAGTTGAGCCTGTTTTCATTCTCTAAGGAGGTATTTGAATAAGTTTACACAGTGAATTTCACAGTTTACAAATAGTTATCTGTACTCTTCCAGGAGTACTCTGACCTAGCACAATAGTAAGAGAGTGACACAACTCAAGGCATGAAACTTCTGTTTCCACTAAGGTCCAAACAACAAAAATTTGGTTAAAGAACAGAGAATGACCATGGAGATGGTGCATATAATAGTTTTATATAGACTATCAAAATATTTTTCACATATTTTGGGTTATTGTTTTGGGGGCATACCCAATGGTACTAGGGCTTCTTCCTGGCTCTGTGCTCTCAGGGGCTACTACTCCTAGTGGTACTTAGGAATCATATGTGGCATATATTGCAGAGATCACACCAAGGTTGGTTGTGTAAAAGGCAAATTTCTTAATTCCTGTACTATAAGGTCCATAACATTTCTAACTTTCTACCAAAAAAAACTTTCTAGAAGTGACTTATCTATAAAAAAAGATAAGTTTTATTTTAAATATTACAAATTTCTCTTGCTTTATAAAAGTAGAATGCTCTAATAAAAGCTTCTGAAGATGAAATGGCAGAAATCAAAGAAGCAAACTGAAAAAGTTTTGAGCATTCCCAAATATCCCTCACCCTAAGTCAAATAGCATATACCATGTAAATTAACCCTAACTTAGAGGAAAAATGGGGATGATTTGTTATAGCCCCCATCTACATAAAACAGTCTGGGGAAGGAGCTTGGTGCTTTCTCACTTGCTACTCCTCTGAGGTGCTTATTTTCTCTAGAAAGACTGCTGGAAAATATTGAGTTTTTGTCTTAAAAATGAAAATAATCTGGGGCTAGAAGCATAGCACAGAGGTAGGGCATTTGCTTTGCATGCAGCCAATCCAGGACAGACCTTGTTTGGATCCCCAGTGTCCTATATGGTTCCCCAAGCCAGGAGTGATTTCTGAGTTTCACAGGATGTGGTCCAAAAAACAAAACAAAAAAAAGTGAGAATAATTTTTAGTTCTTTTATATAGCCAAAAACAAGTATTAGCATAAATTCTTCATAAAATTGAAACAGTATAAACTTTGAAAAGAGCAGGGTGGCGAACAAGTCCGACACGAAGAGCCAAAATTTTAAATTGTGAGAGTCAGAGAGCCACACCACGCAAAACAGACAAACACACAAAAGCATATCATTTTAACAATTATCTATTAAACACATATTGCATTTTGCCATTTTGAGTGAGGGTCAAAATCCTGCAGTGATGGCGAGGTGTGCTGCGTCCTCCACACTCAGAACTAATGGCCAGATGTGACACCACATGTGCCACACCGGTCCCCTGCTTGCTGGCCTGTGCAGTTGTTTCTGAGGGGAGGACGCAGCCTGGGGGCGGGACTCAGACTTACGGAGATCTCTCCTCAGAGGTCCCTCCTCAGAAGCAGCAGAACAAAATCCAAACTTGGCAAAGAGCCACAGTATACAAAATAATGATAAGAGGCAAGTGACAGACACCGACCTGGATTTGCAGTCTCCAAGTTTGTGAAGCTCTTTGATGGGTTGAGGAATGAACTACCTGCTTTCTATGGTTCCACAATGGCAGCAAGTTTATTATAAGTTAAAAAAAATCTCCTGTCAATGAATGAAGTATCCATCCTATCCTTTGGATCCAAAATAAGGCCCATTATTACCTAAATTGTCATGCTTTAAACCATTCTTTCCTTGCTTTTCACCAGGATAAAAAATAGGTAACAACCTCTGTAAAAAAAAAAAAAAAAAAAAAAAAAGTTCTGTTCCTCATGAAACCATCTCCTCCATGCTAGTGAGGAGTCCTGACTAAAAAAACAAAACAAAACAAAACAAAAAAAAACCTCTGTGAAAGCCCAGCTCATGCCAAGATCTTCCCAGAATAAGTCTTTAGAGGCTTTAGTCTCTGAGTGGAAAGCTGGTTGGAAGCCAACACACCTTTAGAGAAACAGGAACGTGAAGCTGCCCTCTCAAGCTGCCTTTCTTTCCTGACCTGGTTGCCATCCATACTTTGGAAAAAAAAATATTCTAAGACCAATTTCAATATCCCATCATGGCCGAGTGACCACCTGTCCCCTCTCCCAAAAATCAACAGCCACTGTTGTCTCACAAAATGCTTGCCAGAAGGTCCTGCTTGCAGAGGAAGCAAATCAGCAGGCCTCTGGAAGGCAGCTGAGCAGCAGCAGGATATCTATTAAATCCACAATTTTAAACTCTCGGGGTGGGCATTTTCTTGTGGTGTATTAAGTAACACACCTACTCAAGTTACTCTGTGAACTCAGTGGACAGCTGCCCTTTCAGTGAGAAGCAAAAGCCTATGCTGAGCAGGCCCTTTCCCGACCCACTTCAAGTTCAAGCGGGAAAGGACAGTGAGAAATACATTCAGACAGACTGAAGATTCCATTGACCAGAGGTGAACCAATATTAGAGAATTCCAAGGGCCTAGGGATTCATCATCCCCAAAGTCTACATTAGCCTTAACAGAGAGATGAAAGCAATTAGGAGTCACTTAAAATCTATTTAACTTGCACGCATCTTCCTTAATCTGATTAACTTTGTTTTTTATTTTTCACTCTGGAAATAATATCATGTTGTAAGTTGTCTTGAGAAACACATCTGATATTATTCATAAAGCAGTTAGCTTCCAAGCAAGACCATATATATGATATATGATATATGTGTATTTATTTGTTTGTTTGGTTGGTTGGTTTTCGGGCCACACCCGTTTGATGCTCAGGGGTTACTCCTGGCTGCTCAGAAATTGCCCCTGGCTTGGGGGGACCCTATGGGACGCCGGGGGATCGAGCCACGGTCCTTCCTTGGTTAGTGCTTGCAAGGCTTACCTTACCTCTAGCGCCACCTCGCCGGCCCCACCTTTTACGTTTTTAGAACTCTTTTTAACATTGCATGAAAAGCTGAACAAAGAGGGTTTTGCTCTGCCTTTTTTGCTCGATTTTCTGAGACAGATGATTTCCTCCATGAACTTCTCACCATGTTTTCTAAACCAATTTAAGGAAAAATTCTACCTGAGAGAAAATTTAGACACCAAAAGGAAAACCCAAGAAGGAAGGTAAATAAAGGGAGAAAACATGTAGAAGTACCATTGACAGGATAGAGTGTAATAGAAACGCTAATGTAGAATGAAAGTGATGATCACATTTGAGCAGAGGTCACCTCTGCCTTCATTGTGCATTCCCTTCATCCGTGTAGTGTTCAACTTTTTGTGGTGAGGTAGAAGGGCGTGGAATATTGATTGTCAGGTCTGTGGGGATCCCAAGGAATGAAAGGTACTTAATAAGGATAAAATTCATCCTAGGCTTATTACCTTGCCTTCTTCCATCTCCGAGTCTCTTGTATCATGAAGTCAGTTTGGAAAGGAAGTAGAAGAAAGAGAATCATTTAAAATAATGGAGCAGGAAATCTGTTCCTGGGCAGTTTTTGGCAAGTTTGAGGATAAACAAGGAGTGAGATAATGAGACTAGCTCAGCAATTCTCCAACCTTCTTATCCCTCATCCCTTCAGAGAGCATATTTGGTCTCTTCTATTCAGCAGAGAGCTGCAGAGATAGTTTTCCTTTCTTTTACTCCAGGAGGAGAAAAAATATGCTAAGAGAGAGAACCTAGGTAAGGGGACACAGGAGATGAAAATGGAGGAAAGAGGCCAAATTGGGCTTGGGGTAGGGGTACTTTGCTGTAAGTTAAAAAAAATAGATTTAGAGGTGGTAATGTGGGAGGTAAAGCATCTACTAGTGTCATTTACATCACATTTCTATTCATAATTTGACATCTATGATTTTCTTAAAAATTTTTACTCCCTTCCCCAGGTTCCTGTCCTCAGCCTTTAAACATATTGTGACTTCCAACTTAACACTTTTGATAAACAATTGAGAAAATCTCTGCTACAACGTTGAGATTAAAAAAGGCCACTTTTTATATTTCATACTTTGCTAAAAAATAACATTTTAAAAAATAGGCTGGGCTATGATGGGGGAAAAGAATACTGACAATGGTGGTGGGAAGTGGTTACTCTGGAGGAGGGGGGTCTAGAAGGAAGTAAAGTATTAAACATTGAAATCCTATCAGTAACAGTAATGTAAACCAGAGTACCTAGTTTATAATTAAAGTGCCTGTCAGAGAGGCAGGCAAGGGGTCAGAGGGAAATTGGGGACATAGGTGAATGGCAGTGGATATTGATGAAAGTTTTGGCGCTGAAATATTATATGCATGAAACTCAAGCATGAATAAACTTTGTAACTGATAGTGCCTAAATAAAAACAAATAAATCATGACAATATACTCTTTCATTATTTCAACAAATGAAAATTCTATTCAGATGTAAGTTCAAATTTAGAGAGAACTTAAAATTTCTCCAATAGGCAATTTGGAATTTTCTTTTTTCTTTTTTTTTCTTTTTTACTTTTTTGTTTTTTGGGTCACACCAGGCAGTGCTCAAGGGTTACTTCTGACTCTGTGTTCAGAAATTGCTCCTGGCAGGCTGGGGGGAACATATGGGATGCTGGAAATCGAACCTAGGTTTGTCCCGGTCGGCCACGTGCAAGGCAAACACTCTATCACTGTGCTATAGCTCCAGCCCCAATTTGGAATTTTAAGCAAATCTTAGCCATAGAATTAAAAAGCCTCAATATGGGAGATTCCAAAAAAATCAATGATTTGTTCAGAGTCCACCTGCTGCAGAAGACCTCTCTCTAAATCTAACACCTCGGTGTGATGTTAAATGAGTCTCTGCCAAAAAAAAAGATATGCAAATGGCCAAAAGGCACATGAAAAAATTGCTCCACATCACTAGTCATAAGGGAGATGCAAATCAAAACAACCATGAGGTACCATCTCATACTACAGAGATTGGCGCACATCACAAAGAATGAGAACAAGCAGTGCTGGCGGGGATGTGGAGAGAAAGGAACTCTTATCCACTGCTGGTAGGAATGGCGTCTAGTCCAACCTTTATGGAAAGCGATATGGAGATTCCTCCAAAAACTGGAAATTGAGCTCCCATATGATCCAGCTATACCACTCCTAGGGATATACCTTAGGAACACAAATATACAATACAAAAATCTCTTCCTTACACCTATATTCATTGCAGCGCTATTTACCATAGCAAGACTCTGGAAACAACCAAAATGCCCTTCAACAGATGAGTGGCTAAAGAAACTATGGTACATATACACAATAGAATATTATGCAGCCATCAGGAGAGATGAGGTCATGAAATTTTCCTATACATGGATGTACATGGAATCTATTATGCTGAGTGAAATAAGTCAGAGGGAGAGAGAAAGACACAGAATAGTCTCACTCATCTATGATTTTAAGAAAAATGAAAGACATTCTTGCAATAATTTTTAGAGACAAAAGAAAGGAGGACTGGAAGTTCCAGCTCACTGCACGAAGTTCACCACGAAGAGTGATGAGTGATGAGTGCAGTTAGAGAAATAACTACATTGAAAACTATCATAACAATGTGAATGAGTGAGGGAAGTAGAAAGCCTGTCTAGAGTACAGCGGGGGTGGGGTAGGGAGGAGGAAAATTTGGGACATTGGTGATGGGAATGTTGCACTGGTGAAGGGGGGTATTTTTTACATGACTGAATCTCAACCACAATCGTGTACGTAATCAAAGTGTTAAAATAAAAATATTAAAAGAAATAAAAGAAAAAAATAAATGAGTCTCTGCTTGATCTACTACATACAAGGAGCTCATTTAATCCTAAAGTAGATATTTGTATTTCTACCATATCCGAGGTTCTTTATTGAGTCCAATTTAACCCTGTCTCCACCCAAAATTGACCGATTGAATCCAGTTCTCTCCTCTATAACATCACATTGTAACTCTATAGTTAGTAAAACCTCTATAAAAATGCCATTAAAAATGTGAAGACAGTTCTCATTTCCCTCACTAGTTTTCTCTTTTCCAGATAAAGAGGCAACTCCCCTTTCTGTACCTATTTCTTCATAGAATTTCCAGACACTAACCTCTCCCCGCTAACTATAAACTTCTTTTTGTTCTTTCTTCACTTTTCCTCTCTCTTTCAAAGGGAACATTTTCCTAGAAGATCTAACAAAATCTTCTTCTCCAAGACCTGATTGGGTTGAATCATTCCGTACACATTATGACATGTGATAGTGGACCATAAAATGTTTTACTGCTATCCATTTGAATAGAGGATGGGTGCATTTGTTAAGCCAGCTCTTTCCAAACAAGTCATAATAAAAACTTTATAGCATCCCACTTCATCACATTACTTTTTAATGTTTCTCTTTTTGTTTGGTTTTCAGCCCTCTTCACTTTTATTTTTTTTCTCTCTTAGCCTTGAAGTATGAACGCTCTTCTGGAAAATTCCCATGTCGAGTTTCTAATAGAAACCTAGCTCGAACAACCTTCATTGAGAGCGTCTTCCTGCAATTAGAATTGCATGAATATGATGCCATCCAAGTGGTAGAATTCAGCGTGGTGCATATGTCAGGTATGAAGTCAGTTTATATAGGGTTTGAAATTGGGTCCCAGGGTTTGGAAAATGCAGAAGTTTATGTGATGGATATCGTGACCACACATGAGGTGTTGTGGAGTTACATATGTATCTTAAAATATACACAGTTACAAGGATACACATAGCTGTGTATATGTAGAATTGAGAGCTTTAAACCATCAAAGCCTTCAGGCAAATATTTTTACTGCTATCTAATAGCGGATATTTATAACTTAACCTCTTGACTTCAGAAGTTGAGAATTGCACTGCAAACACCAAGTAAATACCAGTATGATGAGTGTAGAAACTGCTGCCATAGGCATCAAATAATTAAGATGGTTTTACTTTAAACATTTATTTAAATGTGCAAGAAGTACTAACATTTTTTAAAGCACTAAGATTGATATTTTTAATGCATTTTCAGGGTTCCTGATTTTTAAACATTTATCTTTGGGCTTAAAAGAAGTCTTGTCTATGACATGAGTAGCATAAGTTAAAAGATACAGTGAATCCTTCCCCCCTTCATCACCCACACCCCCTGCATGAAATATTATCAGTTTTTGTGGGTATGCTGGGAATAGGAAGATAAGTCGGTCAGCTTAACTCCAGTTAGGAGGAAGGGCTCTGTAAATACTTCAAGGTATCAAATCGGGAACAGTTGGAAAAGCAAGCTTGATTAAAGACAGCTAGCATCATTTCAGGAAGGGGAGTCGTGCCTAACTAATTTGTTGGAATTCTTTGAGAAAATCACTGCCCTAGTGAGCTTTTGGGGGGAAGGGAAGAGATTTAAGGCAGAATTTCAGAAATGCTCTACAGAAATCTCCTGTGTTGGTTTCAGTGCTTAAGGTCTGAAGTTATGAAATTGTACGACAATTGGCATATTTCACTGAAAATAGGCAAAAACAAAGGAAAGAAGCAACAACAAAGAGCAGAAATGTGTCAGGCTTGAAATCAAGATCAGAAGAAAAATCTGTTGCTTTGGGCAAGAGAACCAGAGAAAGACTTTCTAAGGAAACCAGGTGTCACTCTGGGAAGTTTCTATGAATAGGAATCAGAGGATGGGCAAAGGAGAGGAGAGGAACTCAAGAGAAAATTGGACCCCAAGTGAAATTCTGCTTGTGATGACTTTTTTTCTCTAGTTAAAAGGGAAATTATTGCCATGTCCTGGTTGCACCCTAGGCTATGTAACACTTCCTTTCTTTTCTTTTCTTCTTCATTTTCTTTCTTTCTTTCTTTCTTTCTTTCTTTCTTTCTTTCTTTCTTTCTTTCTTTCTTTCTTTCTTTCTTTCTTTCTTTCTTTCTTTCTTTCTTTCTTTCTTTCTTTTTTCTTTCTTCTTTTTCTTTCCTTCTTTCTTTCCTTCTTTCTTTCTTCTTTCTTTCTTTCTTTCTCCATTCCTTCCTTTCTTTCTTTCTTTCTTTCTTTCTTTCTTTCTTTCTTTCTTTCTTTCTTTCTCTTTCTTTCTTTCTTTCTTTCCTTCGTTTTTTCTTTCTTTCTTTCTTTCTTTCTTCTTTCTTTCTTTCTTCTTTTCTTTTTCTTTCTTTCTTTCTTTCTTTCTTTCTTTCTTTCTTTCTTTCTTTCTTTCTTTCTTTCTTTCTTTTTTTCTTTCTTTCTTTCTTTCTTTCTTTCTTTCTTTCTTTCTTTCTTTCTTTCTTTCTTTCTTTCTTTCTTTCTTTCTTTCTCTCTTTCCTTCCTTTCTTTCTTCTTTCTTTTTCTTTTTCTTTCTTTCCTTTCTCTTCTTTCTTTTCATCTTTCTCTCTTCTATTTTATTTTAGGTACTGTGGTTTA
Source organism: Suncus etruscus (assembly GCF_024139225.1). Classification (NCBI taxonomy): domain Eukaryota; kingdom Metazoa; phylum Chordata; class Mammalia; order Eulipotyphla; family Soricidae; genus Suncus; species Suncus etruscus. The sequence goes on from NC_064858.1 coordinate 94,738,928, forward strand.
CAAAATTGTTATTAGTAAGGTTTCATACATGAAACATTCTAATATCACTCTCTCCACCAGTGTGTTCTTTTCTCCGCCATTGTCCCAGTGCCTCTCCCTCAATGCTTAATACTAACTACTCAAACTTGATACTGGAGAAACTAAGAAATGATCTTTCATTTCTTCTGAAAGTCTTCAAAATAAATCTATTGAATAATTATATTTTATTTGAATTCTAATATGCTATTACTCTAGAAAAATGTGTAGATAGTCTCTAATGAAACTGTTTTAGGGTCCAAGTGATAGAACAGCAGATAGGGCATTTGCTTTGCATGCAGCCAATCTGGGTTCAATCTCTGACAACTCATCATGGTCCCCCATGCAACATCAAGAGTAATACCTGAATACAGATTCATGAGTAATCCCTGAGCAATGCTAGGTGTGGCCCCAAATCAAACAAACAAAACATAAAAAAAAGAAACATTTTGAGTTGATTAAAGAAAATTAATAAAACAGTCATACCTCATAGTAGCAATTTAATATTGTTGTTAATATTCTGGTTGACAATTCCAACCAAGACTACATGATGATTTCCCTCCCATTCACCTCCACAAATTTTCCATATTGGCAGTCCCTCTCTGCTTGGTATATCTGATGTGTTTAGAAAGAAAATTTGTATGTTCGGGGGCCTTATGTTATTTCTATGAGAAAAGATAAAACATTTAATGAAGTGAATATTTTACCTTTCTTTTGGTATTTGTTTTTCATAATTACAGGGAAAAATCATTCCCCACATACTTTCTCAATAATCACCCTCAGAGTTTTGTATACATTTCTTTGTCTGAAAAATGTTATTTACTTAATCTTATTTAAAATTATATCACCAAATTTAGGGAAAGGTAATAACATAAAATAAATTTTGATGAACAATATGGGGATAATATTTTCATGGTACCAAGGGTTTATTATCAAGAGAATCAACGTTAGAGAAGAAAGGAGTAGGTAAAACCAGGGGAGTGAGAAAAGTATATTCTGTGGAATACATACCCTCAGAGAAGGTATCCACATCCAGAAAAATATAAAACCCTGGCCAAACTACCCATATACTGACTTGGTTAGTTTTTTGTACTGCCTTTGTGGCATCTCTAAAGTAGAACAATGGTTTCCAAACTTTTGAGGTTGTAGACCACATTTTTAAAATATGGAGTTTTCATTTTATATTTTATTATATTCGTCTTTAAATAATAATAATTTCTTTATTTTAGCACTGTGATTTCAAAAATGTTCATAGTTGGGTTTCAGTCATCTAATGAACACCACCCTTCACCAGTGTAAATTTTTCTTGCCACCAATATTCCCCACTTCCCTTCTTCCCATCCCCTTCCTGTCCTTGGACAGGCATTCTCTTTCTCTCTTTCACTATCATTGCTATGGTAGTTCTTAGTGCAGTTATTTCTCTAACTGTGCTCACCACTCTTTGTGGGAAGCTCTTATATCATGGGCTGATCCTTCCGGCCCTCATTTCTATTATCTCTGGGTATTATTACCATACTGTCTTTTATTTTTCTTAAATCCTGAAGATTAATGAGACTATTGTGTCTATTTCACTCCCTCTGACTCATTTTTCTCAGCCTGATAGTCTCCATGTCCATCCATGTATAGGAAAATTGTTTTTTTGTTTTTGTTTTTGTTTTTGGTTTTTGGGTCATACCCGGCAGCGCTCAGGGGTTACTTCTGGCTCTATGCTCAGAAATCGCTCATGTCAGGCTCAGGGGACCATATGGGATGCCAGAATTTGAACCACTGTCCTTCTGCATGCAAAGCAAATGACCTACCTCCCTGCTATCTCTCCAACCCTGGAAGCTAATTTTTTAACAAAAAAAATCATGAGAAAGACCTATTCACATAGGAAAATTGTTTATTATATCACCTGTTAAATTCAGGGACTTCTGCTGAATTTTTTAAGAGACAAAACCTACCTTGCAGTAGTAATATAATACTGATTCCCAGAAACAAAGGACATGTGGACTATAGATTCTACTCATAAAAGGAGATTCTAGGGTACAGAGTACACAGAAGTGAAAATTCTCAAAAAAATTAGAGGCAGGATATGTATTACACAGAACTATAACAATAAAACCATGGCACAGAATTAAATGATTAGGTCACCAACATCAGTTAAAATGCCTTACTTCCAGGCTATCTCTTCGGCCCCAGGAAAATTTTGTTTCGTTTTGTTTTGGGGTCACACCTGGCTACACTCAGGGGCTACTCCTGGCTCTACACTCAGAAATAGCTCCTGGTAGACATGGGGGACCATATGGAATGCTGGGATTCTAATTACCATCCTTCTGCATGCAAGGCAAATGCCTTACCTCTATGCTATCTCTCCAGCCCCAGGAAAATTTCTTGACTTCATTTTTTCTAACATCTGCACAGTATTTCATTGTGTAGATGTACCACAGTTTCTTTAGTCGCTCATCTGTTGTTGGACATCTGAGTTGTTTCCAGATTCTGGCAATTGTACATAGTGCTGCAATGATCCAAATGAATGAATGTAAATAGCACTGCAATAAATAAAATGTGTAGATCACATATTAATGTAAAAATAAAAATGATCAATTTGTTTCAAAGAGAAGTTTCATATATAGATAGATAGATAAAATTTACAGAAACAAGATGTCTTGGTATGTTATCATAATGCATAAAAGTGAATTTTGTGATACAGTTGTATCAAGGGCTAGATATATGAGGTTAAATGTTAATTAGTTCCTTCCCTAGTCTTGAGAGTAAGGTGCCAAAGAATCTGTTAACTGATAGAAAATAAGTAAGCACAAGTGTTGGTGGGTCACCCAGGAAGGAGGTCTATTTTATTCTTTGCTAGGCTTAGATACTTCTCAAAAGACACTACAACTCAGCCATGACAAAAGTATAAGTGGCAGTTAGTCAAAACTTGGCATCTGTGGGTGTTTGGGAAGAAGAGAGAAAAGCTTGTGCAATGGTTCTGAAGAGAGAAATCATTTTCCTTCAGGAAATATCAGATCACATCAGCTAAAATAGAGGCAAAAGATAAAGTAACAGTGGGGTTAGAGTGGTGGTGCAAGCAGTAGGGCGTTTGCCTTGCACTCCCTAACCTAGGATGAACAACAGTTCGATTCCTCGGTGTCCCATATGATCTCCTAAGCCAAGAGTGATTTCTGAGCACATATCCAGGAGTAACCCTGAGTGTCACCAGTGTGGCCTAAAAAGTAAAAAAGCAGAAAAACAAAACAAACAAACAAACAAAAACAAAAAAAGTGATAAGTATAAAATCTAGAAAAGACAATCATTGAGTAACTTAAGGTGTGATTCAAATGGCATATTGAATTAAATAAGAGCAAAGAAACTATATGAATATTTGAAATTGGGACAAGATTAGAAAGATTATTTCAGATAGGAATCACATACTTTGGGAACCAAATGTAAAGCAAATGGAACTACGCAGTCCAGTGCATTCTTTTGCTAGGGTTGACATAATAAGCTATCAAAGATGAAGGGACTTTAACAATAGAACTAAATTTTTTCTTAGTTATTGAAGCTGGAAATCTAAATCATGATGTCTTCAAAAGGTTTGGGTCTTCTGAGTTCTGTTGTCAAAGACCAATTTTGGGCTTCTCTCCTTGATTTATTGATAGTCTTTTTATTTGCAAGATATTCTCTTTGTATGCATGACTTTCTTCAATTTGTTTCCTTTTATAAGGACAGTAGTCATTTAGGACTAGGAACCCTAATTACCATCTACTAGATTGATTATCTTTATAAATACTTTGACATTCCAAACAAGGTCAAATTTTGAGATTATGGGATAGTTAGGACTTCATCAAATGAATCTAAATTTTTAAGGACACAATAGCACTGATCATACCCTATTTAGAACTGGGGTACCCGCATGGTAACTGCTAGAGGCTCTTGAGTTTGCAAAAAGGTAGATGTGCATGTGTGTGTGTGTGTGTGTGTGTGTGTGTGTGTGTGTGTGTGAGAGAGAGAGAGAGAGAGAGAGACAGAGAGAGAGAAAAAGAGAGTGAGACAGAGATAGAAAGAGAGAGTAAATGCAAAGAGAAGAAAGAGAAAGGGGATGAAAACATTATTCTTGACTATTTCCCTATTCTTTGGTCCAACTTTCTTCTGGCTCAACTCCATGATTCTTGACAAGCTGGCTATACTAAACCATAGGGAGTAATCGTTGCTTTCCACAGATAAGGAAAAGGTTGAGTCACTTCCTTTCTCTTCCTATATACTAACAACCATCGTACTAACAAAGATGATCTTCTCCAAATGAATGCCCCACTCTGCTTATGAAAGAGCCTTGATCCCAAGCTCATTTTGATCTTGGCTCACTGGCGAGAGTCACCTAATCAAACCATTTCTCCAGAGGGATGTGGTCTCTACTTCCTTGCCTCCCACAACAAATAGTCTCCTTCCGTAGGGCTCAGAGTAACTTGGGCTGTCAGAATTATGTAATGTCAAAAAGTCCAGTTAGAAATAGTCACTCATTCAGTTGAACAAACCCAAACCCAATGAGATAAACACAAAGGGAACAGATTTTATTTCTGGATGCAGTTTCCCTCAAGACAGAACAGTTAATAAAAACCAAACACTTTTAGGTGAACTATAATACTATTTTAAAAAATAGTCTTGTTTAGGCAGAACAAAATCCAAGTTTTCCTGTGCTTCCTTCTGTGGGCAGCATCTTTTTAATTGCCTGGAAAACATCAGTTAATTTGAACCCTTCTACTATTTTTAATTTCCATATGTATTCCTATGTTCTTTTGAAAACAAGCCCTTATGACTCATATCCTCATAATGTTCAATCCATGGGATTTCTGGGGTTATGTTATATATATATATATATATATATATATATATATATATATATATATATATATGTATATATATCTTATTCTCAAGATGAAATTAGGTAAGAAAGAAAGAAAGAAAGAAAGAAAAGAAAGAAAGAAAGAAAGAAAGAAAGAAAGAAGAAAGAAAGAAAGAAAGAAAGAAAGAAAGAAAAAGAAAAAGAAAGAAAGAAGAGAAGAAAGAAAGAAGAAAGAAAGAAAGAAAGAAAGAAAAGAAAAAAAAAAAAAAAAAAAGAAGAAAAAAAAAAAAAAAAAAAAAAAAGAGAAAGAAAGAAAGAAAAAAGAAAGAAAGAGAAAGAAAGAAAGAAAAGAAAGAAAGAGAAAGAAAGAGAGAAAGAAAGAGAGAAAGAAAGAGAGAAAGAAAGAAAAGAAAGAAAGAGAGAAAGAAAGAAAGAAAGAAAGAGAGAAAGAAAGAAAAAAGAAAGAAAAAGAAAGAGAAAGAAAGAAAGAGAGAGAGAAAGAAACTTTAAAAAAAGAAAATAAAGATTTATTGCCTTTCATAAAAGCAGGTAAGATTGGGCAGGATTTCCTCTCCTTTCCTGGTAACTTCTCAGAGGAGAGAAGAGGCATGTTGGAAATATTACTCAATACTGGGTGCCAGAGTGGTGGCACAAGCAGTAAGGCTAGGACAGACCACAGTTGGATCCTCTGGCATCCCATTTGGTTCCCCAAGCCAGGAGTGATTTCTGAGTGCATAGCCAGGAGTAATCCCTGAGTGTCACTGGGTGTGGCCCAGAAAAACAAACAAACAAAAAATACTGGGGGAAAATAATTCATTTGTTTAGACAAAAAAATGATATCAGCTGGAGGCTAATTCTCTTCAAGAAAAAGCATTTTAGATGCAGTCCTATGAGATCAAATACTATAATTTTATCACATTAGCAGCAAAATCTGAAATCTAGTTATCTGTAGTGAATTTGGACTTATCTAAGTGTGACTACTCTTGACTTGATAGAGGCCACTGAAGAGGTAAGGTCTCAAAGAGTAATTTTCACACTATTGAAAAGACTGCCAGGTGGTAGTTTCCTGAAGCCCAAGACTCATGGGTGCCCTCCTAAGGTGAGAGCATGGGGGCAAGTTGACTATTCCGGGCACATCTTTCCCTAGTCTCCAGCACTGTGCATGCTGGATGGATGGCAATATAAATTTAAAATGTGAATTAAAAGTTAACTAATTTCATATTTAGTAATTTCATAACTAACTAATTTCTACTTGTGATAAGGTAAAAAGAATTATGTTATTATACTAAACTAACTGAATGTAGAGTAATTGACATGTGGTGATGATAAACCTTTTTTTTTTTTTTTTTTTTTGGTTTTTGGGTCACACCCAGCAGCTCTCAGGGGTTACTCTTGGCTCTATGTTCAGAAATTGCTCTGGGCAGACTCGGGAAACCATATGGGATGTTGGGATTTGAACCACCATCCTTCTGCATGCAAGGTAAACGTCTTACCTCCATGCTATCTCTCCAGCCCCTTAAACCAATTTTTTTGTTTGTTTTTGGTTTTGGGGCCACATCCAGACATTCTTAGAGATTACTCCTGGCTCTGTGATTAGAAATCATTCTGGCAGGCTCAGGGGACCATATGGGATCCTGGGTTTCGAACCCAGGTCTGTCCTGGTTGGCAGCATACAAGGCAAATGCCCTACCACTGTGCTATCACTCTGGCCCCAAGACCAAATTTTTTGACAGCAACTTCCTAGGAACATATTACAATATAAGCATATTATTTGAAGATTGCTTTTTCTTGTTGATTCTGAATAGTCAATTCTGTATAAGTAAGATTCTGTGAGCCCCAATGCAGAAGAAAAAGAATTGCCTGCAGAAAGTCATTTTCATCCTATAATTTCATGAGTCATTAAAGCAGAAATCACAGTACTTGAAGTATTAAGTAACATACTTCATCGTAAGGCTGTATGAAGAATCCCACATGATAAATATGTTCTATAAACATCATTTAATTTAATTCTCTCTTTTGGAGGAGGAGGAGCAGGCATAGCCAACTGTTATCAGGGTTTGCTCCTAGTTCTGTGCTCAGAAATTACTCTTGGTAGAAGAATGAAGGTTGGATGAGTACAAGACAAGTACCCTACCTGCTGTACTATCTCTTTTTCTTTCTTTCTTTTTTTTTTTTTTTTTTTGGTTTTGGTTTTTGGGCCATACCTGGTGATGCTCAGGGGTTGCTCCTGGCTGTGTGCTCAGAAATCGCTCCTGGCCATATGGAACGCTGGGGGATCCAACCTCTGTCAGTCCTGGGTCAGTCACATGCAAGGCAAACACCCTATTGCTGCACCACCACTCTGGCCCCTGTACTATCTCTTTGACCCCACTTTTTTATTAATAGGCGTGAAATATTATCTGAGAAAGGTAAAGTGATTTATATAAAGTTACCCAGCTAGTGAGTAGTCATTCTGAATTTTTATTTCAAATTTGCCATCAGCATTGAGTGTCAGAAACTGTTACATTTGTGTGGACTAATGCTTCATTAAATTTTATTCTTAATAATGAATTAAGGAGCCTTTAAACTTAAACATATAGTTGTCTTTCATCATGTGGAGTAAATTATATGCTATAAATTTACCAAAAAATCAGAATGAACATAAACTAAACCAGTGCTCAGGAAAAAATGTCAGGCTCGATGCCTGTAGGTCTCCAAATATCTAACAAAAACATTTTTGTCAACAAATCAATATATAACTTTGTATATATGTATTTCTGTTTAAAATTTTGTTTAACATATACCATAAGTTCATTAACATTGAGCTCAGGGATTAAAGTGCTAAAATTTGTTTCTAAAGTAGTTCATAATTTCTTCATAAAGCACTTCACAGCCTTCTTAGATTTTAGAACACTGGAATGTCATACTTTTGGGGGTCATCTTAGAATGCAAACTTGATGATAAAAAGCATAAAATTGCAACAAATAAGGCACTAAATATATATATATATATATATATATATATATATATATATATATATATATTGGTTTTGGGGCCACACCCGGCAGTGCTCAGGGGTCACTCCTGGCTGTCTGCTCAGAAATAGCTCCTGGCAGGCACGGGGGACCATATGGGACACTGGGATTCGAACCAACCACCTTTGGTCCTGGATCGGCTGCTTGCAAGGCAAACGCCACTGTGCTATCTCTCCGGGCCCCACTAAATATATTTTTAAAAGAACAATGGGGCTGCAGAGATAGTAGGTAGGACCTTACACACGGCCAACCTGGGTTTGATTCCCAGTGCTATATATGGTCCAGTTCCCCCACACTCCCACTCTAACCATCATGATTCTTGGGAGTATGTGCCAAAACCCAAATCAAACAAAACAACAATCAATAGAACTGGGAACTGGGAAGTTAGGGAAGCAGGGAGAAAAAAGGCGCCATGAGATTATAGTGAGAGGATCCTAAAACACTGGTGAAGGGATTGATGTAGCTTTTGTGCAACTGTAAGACAATGACTTCAACAATATTGTAAACTATAATACCTCAATAAAACTTAATTTAAGTTAAAAAACTTTTTTTTGGTTTTTGGGCCTCATCCAGTGACGTTCAAGGGTTACTCCTGGCTATGTGCTCAGAAATTGCTCCTGGCTTGGGGGACCATATGGGACGCAGGGGATCGAACGGCGGGCCATCCTAGGCTAGCGCGCACAAGGCAGATGCCTCACCACTCGTGCCACTGCTCTGGCCCCATTAAAATATTTTAAAATAAAACATAAAGAAGAAATATTTTTCTAAAGCAAACTTCCTTGAAATTCAGAAAAACAGGCCCAATTTTCCCATTAGCTTAGAGAGAACAAATTCAGTACAAAATATTTAAACATTGACTTAATATACAAAAAATGATTAGAAAATTCAATGAAATATTGACATTAAGATGCTGAAAACAAGAGAAGGTATTTCTTTATTATTTGGTTAGTAATTATTTGGTTAATAATGGTGGATTATCTTTGGAGAAGAAGCTTTTGGAAAGGCTTGCCTTTACTCAGATGGTTATGGTAGAACATGCTCTTATTTTTACCTAAAGGTTAATATTTGGACTTGGCATTCATAGCTTTCTGGACCTATCTTTCCTTCTGGTCTTACCTCCCATCACTCTTTTTCTTTTTTTTTTTTTGGTTTTTCGGGCCACACCCGTTAGATGCTCAGGGATTACTCCTGGCTACGTGCTTAGAAATTGCCCCTGGCTTGGGGGGACCATATGGGACGCCGGAGGATCGAACCGTGGTCCTTTCCTTGCCCAGCACTTGCAAGGCAGACACCTTACCTCTAGCACCACCACGCCGGCCCCGACCCATCACTGTTTTATCCAGAATTTCTGAACCAGAATTTCTATTTTATGAGAATTGCATATACATATGAGAATTACATCATGAACTATAATCACTAGAGGCTTACAGTATTGAGAAGAGAATAAATAATATCAATAAAATTAAAATAATTTGTAAAATTTAAATATATTGTGTTAGAAAGTCTCTATGACATTAAGATTTATTAATATGACATAGTAGATCTTAGAAGACATGGTTTTTTAAGAGAGCAAGAGTGAGCAAGCAAGGGAATGAGAGAAAGAAAACTAGTCAAAGAACAGTGAGGTCAAAATGGTTCATGAAGAGTACAAAAATCCCTATAGAACTGGAAGAAGGATATGTAGGAAAGAAGGAGGAGAAAAGTAAAACAGAAGAGGGAAACAGAAATCATCAATGCTTTCAAATTGGAATACATAATATTTTGCTAAACTCTAAAGTAAGCCAACCTGAATAGTAAAAGCTGTGCATGTTTACAGAAAAGAGAAAAAAGTTATAAATACAGGAAGGTATGACATTGAGCTGGGCAACTAAAATAGGTCAAGGCATTAAAATTCAATAAAGTAGAAAATAGTCTGTGAAATGCACTTGCCCATAAGCCAAATTGCACAAAACTATGGTGACATCATTTCACTATTTCAAAAACTTTGCCAATGTAACAGGGTTTCTATTAATCACTCTTAAGCTGTCAGTACATTTTATTAAATGCTTATTATGTGCTAGATATTATGGAATGTGATAGAACTATGAGAGTTGGCAAGATACAAAGCAGTTCAAAATGCTCTTTAGACTCCTTGAATTAATTCAAGTTGTATTCAGTTTCATTATACTTTCCTCTCTTGACTCTATTTTATGAAAGTCTTCAATAATATGATCTTACATTTTCCTTGTTTTTAAATATGTTTTTACTTATCTGAACCTTCTCTGAAGTTGCAACTTACATATGTGGTATTCTAACCAAAAAAGAAGCTTTTTTGGTACTCTTTAGATTAGTCAGGAACCTTTCATCAGTGCTCTCAACATCCAGTTCTCCTTATTTCTAGACTATTTAAAATAACTCACCAAATAAAATAAAATAGCTCACTATTGTTATATTCACTCTCTTGACATCTGCTGCCTACTTGTTCAACAAGACCATACATAGTTGTCAACAAAATGCCTAGTTGAAAGAAGGATAAATGTGAATTTTTCTTACCTGCTTTTTTAAAATGTATCTGTTTTATTGGGAGAGACTTCTGGCCAATTCAAAAGAGAAACTTCTATCTTTAATTTAATTATATATAATTAAAAATTGGAAATTTTTTTATTTGTTCTCTTTAGATTAATTGGAATGTGACAATACAGAGCTGGAAATCTTACATTCAGGTGATTTAGAAATAAAAAACTTCATATATTAAACAATTTTACTTGATGGGGTAGAGCAATACTATAGTGCAGGGGTGGCAAACAAGTTCGACACAAAGAGCCAAAATTTTAAACTGTGAGAGTCAGAGAGCCACACCACACAGTGACCTGCCGAAAGAGACAAACACTCCCACAAAAAGCATATAATTTTAGCAATAATCTATTAAACACATATTGCATTTTGCCATTTTGAGTGAGGGTAAAAATCCTGCAGTGATGGTGAGGGTGTGCTGCGTCCTCCCCACTCAGAACTAACGGCCAGATGTGACCCAACATGTGACACACGGGTCCCCTGGCTCGCTGGCCCGTGCAGTTGTTTCCAAAGGATGGGAGACGGGACTACTACCCGCTCGGAGATCTCTCCTCAGAGGTCCCTCCTCAGAAGCAGCAGAACAAAATCCAAACTTGGCAAAGAGCCACAGTATACAAAATCATGAGAAGAGGCAAATAGCCGCATTCATTTTGGCCGGGTGCCGCATGCAGCTCAAGAACCACGTGTTCGTCACCCTTGCTATAGTGGATAGGGCATTTGCCTTGCACACAGCAAATCCCAGTTCAATCTTCTACACCACATATGGCCCCCTGAGAACCTACCAGGAATAATCTCTGCGTACAGAACCAGGAGTAATCCCTGAGCACTACCAAGTGTATCCCTCAACAAAAGTTTTCTTAAGTGGTTGTAATATTAGCTTAGCACATATCTTATAATAGTTGGTTATGTCTTAATGCCATGGATATTTCAGAAGTACTAACTGTTCAGAATGCAATGAATAAGAATATGATAGATTTAATTTAATTATAGGCATAGTCTTGGAGTCCTCTAACTCTGAGATTTGGATTTAAAGCATGTTGGATGTCACCATGAGACTTGTTACTTCCGATTCATTGTCTGTGATTCTTCCTGGCAGCTTTGCAAAACAAATCTTGGAAAGAGCCTAGAGAAAGCCATTCTTCCTAGAAAACTTGGAGTCATTTTAATTTGTTCTGGAGTCCCAAGGCAGTGAATGAAAGTGTCTTATTTATGTGCTTAGTGAGTTGCTCATTCATTCTTTTATATTTGATAATTTTTAGATGTTTATTTAGTTAATTGTCAAAAATGCACCAGTTTTTTAAGCATCATAATACTAAATGATCATGGGACCTTGTTTATTCAATCATTATCTCTTGGATTAGGTCTGCCATCCTGGGATATTTATCCCTTGCAACTGAACCCAACCCAATTGGAACTGTTAAAGCATTTGCTAAATATTTGTTTAAAATCTGCCTTCATTGGACTATAAATTCTACGAAGTGTGGACAATGTGCATTATTTAATCATTTATATACCAGGTGCTAAATATGTCTCCTGGTGCTACATAGAACTGATATTGTTTGCTTTCATTTGCTGTTGCTTTTCTAATTTGCTTGTTCTTTTATGTTATTCAACTCTATCTTCCACCTTCTACTCTATCCTAATCTTTTATCCACATTGTCACCAACCTGATTCCACCTTTCCAAACCTCACCATCTGATCTCATTCATTGGTCATGAGCTTAAAAGTTAGCAAGAACTGCTACCCAGAGAGATAGTATAGTGGGTAGGGTGCCTACCTTGTATGCAGTTGACCCAAGTTTGATTCTAGCCACTCCATATGGTCCCCCCAAACACATTAAGGATTAACCCTGAGCACAGAGTGCAGAGTAAACCGGGAATACTATTGAGTATAACTTAAGACCTACCTTTCAGTAACCCCCCAAAAGAACAAGTTAGCAAGAATTAAGTTGGGATAAAATAATCCATGAAAGTCTTTGGTCAGGTCTTCAAAATTCAGGGAAAGATGAAAAGTTATGAAAAGAGTAGTTTTGTCCCTACAGAAGAGATAGTGTGTGAGAGAAATAAGGATAAATACTTATTTCCTCGTGGGAGCTGCAGGACCCCAATTCAGGCTGCAGAATGCAGGAGGCTGATGAATCATTTTCTCCTAATGGTCTGGACTGGGGGCAATTGGCTTGAATCACAGAGGCTTTTTGGCTCATTTCAGCAGTAATACCGATTTTTATCATAATACATTTTTGAACTGAAAAAATCTTGCATAGTGGAGGAGGGGAATGTAAGGGGTTGTATGACCATGGCCATTTAGTCTTTTTCATAAAGGTAAAGCAGAGTAGAAGGAAGAAATAAGGGAAAAGATTAAGAAAAAAGAGGGAGATAAAAGAATGGAGAAAAGTAGGGATAAAAGAAAGAGCAAGAAGGAAAAGAAAAAAAGACAGGGATAAGACAGGTTTTGAATCATATTAGTTGTGTTTCACAGCAACCTTTACTTCCTATCTGTAAAATTTATCATTTCAGGTTAAACTGCTAAAAAGCTATTGCAGTATCTACTCTCTACTGTGATGATATGGATCAAAATACAGTAACTTGAAATAATATTTCTTTTCACTCTTTGACATGATTGTCTTTTTCAAGAAAAATACAAGAAAAGAGCTGGAGGGGGCCGGGCGGTGGCGCTGGAGGTAAGGTGCCTGCCTTGCCTGCGCTAGCCTAGGACGGACCGCGGTTCGATCCCCCGGCGTCCCATATGGTCCCCCAAGAAGCCAGGAGCAACTTCTGAGCGCATAGCCAGGAGTAACCCCTGAGCGTCACAGGGTGTGGCCCAAAAACCAAAAAAAAAAAAAAAAAAAAAAGAAAAGAAAAGAGCTGGAAAGGAACTTTTATGTTCTAGGTGTCACAGCTTCTCACTGAGCAGATAAAGATAGTGAGACTGAAGTGAGTTGCTGAGTTGCACAAAACCTCTTCAATCATGGGTCAGTATCAAAACACACTTTCAAATATGTTTCCAAATGAACTGTTACCATAAATGTATTTCCTCAACTTATTTTCTTGTTTAAAACTTCACATGGAATTTGACTTTAGAGGGTGAAGAAAAAAATTACTGATGCTTAAAAAATAATTATCAACGGAAAGGGTCCTTAATAGGAAAAAAAAAGTTCTATCATTCTATGAGTACCCATCATTAATGTGAGGATAATAAATAAGAAAACAGTTTCCAGTTAATTGCATGCATAGTATGTCAAAATAAAGTTTCTCAGAAAAATGTTCTCACATACACTGCATGCATCTGTCCTATGTAACCTGAAAGTGATTTACCCTGGTGAAATCATTTGCACAACCTGTCAACTATATGAATGATTTTGTTTGTCTACTGTCTCAAAATAATTGATCTTACATACATTTAAGCTAATTAAAACAACCAGGTCCCTTCTTTGCAAAAAACCCATAAACTCTCTTTTAATAGTGCTTCAGTCATCAGGAAGCAACTTTATGAAAGCCTAGAATTTGCTTCAATCTATTAAGATAAAACCAAAGAATGTTTTTAATGCATTGATTAAAAATACATGAATATATTTGGTATTTTTAGTCAGTCTTCAACTTATGAAAGGGTCATATCCCAAAACTTAGTGGGTAAATAGGTTGTCTGGAATTCAAAGTGCATTTTCCCATCGAAACAATGTCACCCATAGAAGTTGGTTCCCAGACTACCCTCGAAGCACTGTTTAACCCATGGTGTGGCAGACCACTATGGCATTTGTTCTTTTTGTTTGTTTGTTTTTGTTTTTCGGGCCACACCCATTTGATGCTCAAGGGTTACTCCTGGCTAAGCGCTCAGAAATTGCCCCTGGCTTGGGGGGACCATATGGGATGCCGGGGGATCGAACCTCAGTCCGTCCTTGGCTAGCGCTTGCAGGCAGACACTTTACCTCTAGCACCACCTCGCCGGCCCCCCCACTATGCATTTGTAAGTGATTATTTTAAATTTAACATTCTTAACTAACTGCTTCATAAATTCTTTACATACTATTTGAATAGTAATAGCTAGGAAGAGCAGAATAACATAGATTTTGACATCACAGAGAGAAACTTTTGTGTCCTATCTGTCTGTAGCAAGCTTTGGCAATAATTTTAACATTCTAAGGTAGATTTAAGATCCCGAGGTAGATTTAAGATCCCAAGCTATTTGCCTGAATCTGATCATGTGTATCTAAACAGAGAAACAGAGGAAGACCATTTGTCTCTGATTCAACTTCTAGGACCACCTACATTACATGTCAGTAAGTCACAAGGAAGGAAAGAGTACAGAGATTTAAAATATGTGCAGTTTGTTCAGAAAAACATCACATAATAATTTAATTACCTAAGTAGTGAAAGATGAGAGGAGAGAAGTAAGGAACATACATGAAAAAGGAGCAATTCTCTGTGTTGGTCATTAAATGATAGTGCTGCTCTTGGGCCTTTGAATTATTGTCCTGAAAGTTCAAAAGGGAACAAGGAAGTGTTGTGAGGGGGGGTAGACTGTGCCCACTGTAGTGTTCAATGAACAGCTAATTTTCTCTTAGAAATATCATTCCCTGACTTTAGAAGACTTAGACTTTCAGTTTGAATCTGTATGAAGATTTATAATATCCAAAGCGCTTAGAATAGAGGACCAATTACAGAAATTATATAATGAGCCCTCTCTATGATGATAATCATAGCTAGCATTTCACTCATCTCTGCTTCACAATAACTGTAAGAAATATGTGTTTTTAGAGACACAGAGAAGAAAAAGTCATTTGCTCAGCCAGGAGGTACTGCTAAGCAGTAGGGCTAATCTTTGAATCCAGGAAGTTTGAGGGCAGTGCTTGTATTCATAACTCTCAATTCTATATTTGCCTCTGACATTTCTTTGGTCAACATGCTTGTCTCCTGTCAGCTATCACTCCTATCTTGATTCAGATGGGATTTGGATGGTCTCTGAGAAGTGACTGAAAGGAGAATGGAAATTAAAGAATGATCCAAGGTCATGCATTTTGAGCCCCTTCAAATTCTACAGCTACTGTGAAACAAGTTTGCTTTCCCACAGAGAATATGTCGGACTGAAAGAAAATTATGACCAAAGGTCTCTAACACGACCTTTGAAAGTTGGATCTTATCTCCATTCTACAAACTGAAAGCCAGTTTCCTAAATTAAAGAATGAAATAAAGTCCATCTTTCTCAAGTATTGTTTTGACACTCCTTCCCTTTGTCCTGGCCAGACACTCCCATTGTCTCTTTAAATAATTTCTAAGCACTCTTGAACTTTGGCTTGGAGACCCTCATTTGAAACCAATTTGCCTTCCCTGGACATATTGACTCATTTGTTTTTATTTGACCTGGCAAAAGTTATTATCCCTCATAAAACTTTACCCACTCTTCTTTAAACCATCACATAAACCATTCATCCTGATTTTTACACATCTCTTCTCAAGCCATATCCATTACTCTGTCAACTTTCCACAGAGGTTAATCTAGTAGTGAGAATTTAAGTGGACTCCCTGGGCAGAGTATTCCCATTGTGGATGGAGTTTATCTTTAAAGTCAGCCAATTCAGTTCAAATCCGAGTTCTTTCGTGTATAATATGCCATATTTGGCAAACCACTTACTCTTTCTAAATCAATTTTTAGCTGTAGAATAAATATGATACTAATAGTACTGACATAATTATACTAAATATGAAATGTTATATTGCATATCTCATATGCATATCTTAATCCAGGGGACATTTACAGAAAATTCAACTAGTGTTAATCCTTTCTTATAATTTCTTTGCAGTGCAAAGTAATCAGAGATATGTACAAAGATAGAGTTCAACAAACCATTCTTTTCTCCTTCAATTTTTATTCATGTACCATGATTTACAATCCAGTTAATAATAACATTTCATACTATTTTAACCCCACCCCCACCACCCATGTCACATTCCCACCACCAACAGTCTCAAGGTATCCACACATCTGCCCCTCCCTACTTCCCCAGAGGGCTCAGTTTTATATTTTGATTCCCACGATTTGTTGCCATTGACTATTTTCTATTCCCTCATTAATTTTCCTCATAGTCTGCTCATGAGAGAAATTCTTCTCTCTTTGTCCCTTTCCTGAGTGATTTAACTCAGAATGATACCTCTAGTTCCATCCTTGTGGTAAATTGCACAAATTATCTCCTCTTGTAGCTAAGTAGTTTTCCATTGCGTGTATATACAACCACAATCTCTTTATCCACTCATCTGTTCTTGAGTAGTTGGGTGGTTTCCACACTCTGAGTACTTTAAATAATAATTCAATGAACATACAAATACAAATGTCTTTTTTATATAAAATGTAATTTAAAGAGTTTTTCTCACATAGTTGACAGCTAATTGTAATGCATTTATTTCCATATAAGTGGATCAACTTTATTTAAAAAAAATAAAGAATAAAGAAGGAAGACAAAAAAGGAACAACAGTGGCAAGCAAATTTGTAAAAAATATTGTATTTCCAACGAGGTCATTAAATCACTGTCAGAAGGTTTAGTAAGTTCTTGTTGCTAGCTGACCATTCTGTTACTTCATTTCTTTTTTCCAGAAAATGACTGGCTACATTTTAGATGACTATAGCTACATGTTGGCATCTAAATCGATGTGTTCCTATGGGGATGATAGTATTAAACAAAGCATGAAGTTGTTGGTCCAGGAATTCCAAGTATTATTACTGATACTGATGCTTTTATAGGGTATGGTTTTGGCTACCATGTCTTCTGAAAGTACAAGAAGGTGATGGGGATTGGAGGGTGAGGAAGGTTGACAGCATTCAATTCAAGAGCCCTGGTGATATCAGCCCAAATACCAGCAAATCTGGAGTTTTGGTCAAATTGGTGTCTTTGTAGAGAGTCATAGAGGATTGATGAATCAGGGCCATTTGGCTCACTCTTTCCTCTGAAGATTGCCAACTTTCAGCTGTGTGGCAAGTGTGCCCATGATTTTTCATGGCTTGTTTTATATCTCTTTAAAGAACTAAGTGAGACTATGGAGCTGGCCAAGTGCAGACATGCAGACTATGTTTATGGGCGTGGTTTCAGCTACAAGCCACAAATATCTTTTTGAGACAGTATTTTTGGGTCTTTGGAGTAGATAGCAGGAAGTGGAATTACTGGGTCATATGGAAACTCACTTCTAAAATTTTTAAGAAGTCTCTATACTCTTTTCCATAGAGGCTGACCCAGACAACATTTCCACCAACAGGTTTCCATTTTTCCTTTGTCCCTGCCAACATACACACACACACACACACACACACACACACACTCACAGGCCAGTTTTAAGATTAAAAATTAGAAGAAGATTGAATTCAACCATAATTAAATATGCAGCTAATTGAAAGTCATATGCTGAATGCTAGGAACTAGTCAGATTATAGTAATGATTTTTTAATGATTTAAAGTATGTAGGAGAGATTATATAGGGATTAAGGTGTTTGTTTTATAAGTGGCCAACTCTGATTCAATCCCTGGCATTGAATAAGGCTCAATGAGATCCAGAACTAATGATCCCTGAGCAAAGAACAGGAATAAACCTTAAATACCACTAGGTTTGCTTACCTCCCCCAACAAAAAAGAGCCATACAGCCTGTCAAATATGATAAAATAAATGCTTAGTATAATATAAGAATAGGTAAAAGTTAAACTATAATCATATCCATAGAGATAATGTGTAAGATTATGAATAATTTTTAAATATTTTATACTTTTATGTATTTTTTTCTTTTTGGCCCTTTATCTTTAGGGAAATTAAAGCTATAAAATACTATATAGGGCTTAGCCTTTTCTAATGATATCCTTCTGGTTTTAATTAATTCAGCCATTCATCTCATCTCCTTTCCACTACTGTTTTTCTCACTATCAACAGATTTATAGTTTCTCTGCACAGCTGCATTTGGTTTTGAATATTTGGCAGAGTTTGTAGTTGATGCTTAGATATATTTATGTGCTTTCTCTCTCCAATAGCTGATGAATTTACTCAAAATTTTCTGTGTCTTCTCTAAAATTGTGGGCACCTACTTGGAAACTCTTTGTTCCAAATGTAAACTGCTTGAAGTCATTGTATTATAATAACCCAGGGAAAAAACACCTTGGCATAAATTGCTTTATTATTAGCATTAACATTTATTTGGAGCTAGGTCTCAAATGTTAGAAATGGAGGGGATTATAAAACCCATTGGGAATCATGACTTGTGCTTGAGATAGTATTCTGTATTTTTCAGCTATGTAATTTCTCCTGGTAAACAGAAATAGCACATTTCCAAGTCAATTCCTTACACTAAGGAAGACTCATAATATAGAATAGGAATAGAAACCTTATGGGTATTTTTTCATGAACTTCTGCTTTTGGTGACTGCGTCTATTGGCTGGTCAGTGTGAGGGTCACCTTTTAGCCCCAATAGAGCAGAATAAAAAGTTAGAAAGAATTTTTTTAGAGGAAAACCATCCAAGAGATCATCTGAGCATTAACCTCCTGAAATGAACAGTCTCATTGAGAGAGGCAAAACTTTTATTTACAGGTTTTGAGCTTTGAGGATCATTTATTTTTATAACACTCTCCAACTAAAATAGAAAATTATATAAGACTTTAAAATAATATATTCTGGGTATCAAAAGGTAAAATAAATGAGAGAAAATGCATAACGTCTTATTTGTAAAAAAAAAACCCTTTGCTTCATTGTTTTATCCAATCCTCGCAGAAATATTTATAAGTAGTAACATATTTGTCCTTGTGTCATGATTTAAGAACCTGCAATCATGCTTGTAATCATGGTGCTTAAATAAAATTTTTATATATATAGATATATAAAGAAAGTAGCAAATATGTTATTATCTGCAGTTTCAAGAATCAAATATTTTTCTGTTGCCTTGTGTTAGAGAACCAATGATCTTTGACTCATTCTTGAAATAATATATTTTGTAGCCCTTACATTGATTTAAGATAGAGACATTAAAAGAAAATAAAACTTTCAAAAACAAAAGAACTTGAATTTTATCCTTTGCCCTAAGATAAACTCTAGATTTTTTGACTCCTAACACATTGATCTCGCCTTTACTGCACATGGCTTTTTGATTCTTGGCATAAATATTATGAGTTCAAAGAATTTCTGTTTATTAAATAACAAAATATGTTTCATCTAATCATTTAGGTAAAGTTTCTCAAATATTTCTCTGTGAGGAAATAAAACATGTCTCAATAAATAGAGTTCCACATTTTGGAAACATTCAATTTAAAAAGTACATGAGCAAGGATTTTTTAATATTAAAGTTTTGGAGCGCATATGAGTAATGATTTGAAAATTTCTGTGGATGTGGTAGTTAGCAACTACCAGGAACTGATTATGCTGGCACATACAGTAAGAAAGATTATTCTAAATCTCACTCATTTGTAGGATGTAAAATAATCAAGAGAGAATATAGTAATAATATCTATAGACAATAGAAATAAGGGTCAGGAGATCCAGCCAGGATTAGAAGCTCAGGAGCAGTGAGTGCAGAATAGAGTAGAGAAGTGTCTACTATGACATCGATAGTTGGAACTGATCATTCTGGACAAGAACTCAGCGCTGAAAGGGGAGAAAATGACATGCAAGGCACCCCTCCATTAATAGTCCAAAACACAGTGATCAAAAAGGAGACAGAGACAGACAGAGATGAGTTGCCTGCCCTAGAGACAGATGAGGGAGGGGTGGGATGTGAAAGAGAAATGGGAGACATCAGTGGTAATGAATGGTGGTACACATTCTATGAATGAAATCTAACAATGAACAATTCTGCAACCACGGTGCTTACATTTATTAAAAACTAAAGGTTATTTTAGAAAGCATTCTCAGTTATCTATGACCCAACTCTTCCACTTGCTTTCTTTATATTCTCTTAATATATTTCTCAAATTGTGTTGGGAACAATGGAATTCTCAAATGAATCCACTGAACAAATATCAAAGGGGTATTCCAGGGGAATTTGAACATTTTTGTTCTTCTTTAAAGCTTATTTCAAATAAGACATGACATATTTATAGAGAGTCTATGGTATAAAGTACAAAGAAACAGGAAAAGATGTAAATTAACCACCTATTCACTCCAACCAGCATAGTCAACCTGTGAATTTACTACAAAAAGGGGCCTAGTAAGAGAAGGGAAAGTAAGATTTAAGGAAGGATTAGATAATTTTATGAACTTGACTAGCATTTAAAGCTATTTGAACCAGAACAAAAAAGATATACGGAAATGAAGTCTCATATTCAAGGATGTAAATTGATCACTTGTGGAGGGAGGGGCAAAGAGGAATTCCCATCTCAAAGTCTAACATGGGTTATTACACAATGGGCCAGGTGCAATAGGTTTGACTTTCTTCTTTATTTTTCTTTTCCTTTTTCTCTGGTACATCTAATTCTGGCTAAACAGGAGGTGGGGATATTAACTCTGACAAATAGTGATTTGATCCCACAGGGCAACTCCTATTGAAAATCAAGATAACACAAATATTTTCAATTCTTCAAGTTGAACCCAGACTAAGTATTTTGTTTTGTGGGTGATCTTTTTGTTCTTTTATTAAGAAAAGATCATTTTAAGAGAGCTAAGAATATTTGCATTCCTAGCATGGGAAGAATTTTAAATTCCCAACCAATATATTGTTCAAGAAAATAAAAAGAGTGGGGATTTCCACAGATAAGGTAAGGTTTTCTTAATTAGCTGAGACTCTTGGTCAAGAATGAGCCCAATCTTGAAGTACTGGCTATTTCAAAGTATTCCTTTCATCTTAAATAACAAATATTTTTGAGCTGCACTGTCTGAGTTTGGTGATGATTGGATCCTGGAAGAGGAGATGGCAGATTTTATTGGTCTGGTTGGTTCTCACCCTCAATCTTTCTATGGGAATTTTTGTAAAAATATTCAACTCCAATTATTCAGTGAAAATATTTGAGCCCCAGGGAATCAGTAATAGCTAAGTTTTATTGCTTTTTTAATTCATCTGGGAAAAGAAGAATTAAGAAACAAAACTATGGAATACAGTGAAGATTAGTAAAAGCAGACTCGGCACAAAAATCAGTTATTCTGCATATAACCAAACAGGCCCTCTGCTTTGAGACTGGAGTACAAAATCAATCAAATTATGATAATTATATTTTTACACTTTACTCTTTTCTCAAGGCTCAAGGTTTCTCAAAAACCACAAATATAGCTTTGTCATAAAGGGCTTTATTTTGTTCTTCTATCAACTTTTCCAAAATAATGAAAATGACATTGTTTTCTGAACATCTCTTTCTTGAATTCCTTTTTCCTGAAGATTTCACTATTATTCTGGACACACATCCAATTGATTTGCACTTAGAAATGGTTGACTGTGTTACTTATTTTTGGTCTTTTCTAACCGGCATGAGTGGCAAGGCATTATAAATATTTTTCTTTTTTGATAAAAAAGAGGTTTGATTGAGAAGTTGCTTATTTTTGAATAAAATAATTTTCTTCTATCATGTTTTCCATTCTTTATGTAGGTGTGAAAAAATATGATTCCTGAAGAGATGGCAACAAGTTAGTGACCATTGGATGACATTCACACATAAGGTTGACAAAAAGAGGCTGGAAAGAACTTGAGGCTATGATAATATAATTGGACCACCGTTACAATTATGGATCCTGAAAACTCAATTTCTTTTTGAAATTACTCACAAATGAGTATTACAGCCATTGCATAAAGCATTCTAATAAGAGTCATTCAGTGAAATGGTGACCATTTGTAACCAGAGCATAAAATATTGGGAGGAGGGTTATATCATACCCGGCAGTGCTCAAGCGTTATTCCTGGTTCTACACTCAGGAATCACTCCTGGTGAGACCATATGGGATTAAACCTAGGTCAGCCACATGCAAGTCAAGTGTCCTTCCTGCTGCACTATAGCTTCAGCCCTTGGAGCATAAAATTTTGAAGAAACAAATAGCCTGTAACCTCTGGTTAGCTCAAAATTTTTGGATAAACCCAAATGTAGTTTGGTATATTATTCCTGGAAAATCATAAAATACAGGACTTGATGATGGTCTGAGAATTTACTGGCTCTTGTTGGCAGATTCAAAGGCTATATACCAATGTCATTAATGAGGAAACAACCATTATTGATGCTTCAATTTAATTTGAGAAATAAATGTTTGCTATATATTTCCCACAATGCTTCTCTACTTTTCAATTTTTTATAATCTTACCTTTTTTTATATTTCATTTGTATTTTAGTAAGTTTCTTTTTCTTTTTCCTTTATCAATTCTGATGTTACTTCTGTAGTATGGTAAGGCGATAAATAAAGAAGTTGGCTGGCTGACTAATAAAAGTGCCTCCAAAAGTATACAATAACATTTTATGTTCAAAACATAGAGTCAGAACTGGTTTATAACCAAGGCATTTATATTTCAACCTAAAAGTTTACAAAACAATTACTAACTGACCTGACGAAATGCTCCAGTTGCACACCATAGATGTGGGAAACCAGTACATCTCTCTCAACGTTGGACAGATCAAATAGACAAAAACATGATAAAGAAGCAAGAACTAAGGAAGGAACTGCAATAATGAACTTTAATAGATATATTCAGGATTTTCCTTGCCCAAGTTCCTGAGTACACATTCTTCTCCATTGTTCACAGACATCCTCTACAATAGATAATATACTGGGATACAACTAAAGCATCTACAAAACCCACAAAAGTATATGACAGATCAACAAAAGTAGAAATCAATCATAAGAATATAGCTGGGGAAAAGGTTAAATGCATAGAAACTAAACAGTACAGTATTAAAAAAAACTGTTATCACAGAAGATATCAAAGAGAAAGGCTGGAGCAGTGCCACTAGAGGTAATGTGTCTGCCTTGCAAGTGCTAGCCTAGGACAGACCATGGTTCGATCCCTCGGCATTGTATATGGTCCCAAGCCAGGAGTGATTTCTGAGAGCATAGCCAGGAGTAACCCCTGAGCATCAACGGGTGTGGCCCAACCCCCCCCAAAGAGGGAATCAAAAGATTCTTCAAAACAAATGAGAAGAGCAAAGTATCAGAAGCAAAGGGAGACAGCAAAAGCAGTACTAAAAGGTACATTTATAGTTGTTTAAGAACATATTAGAAAGAGATAAAATGCCCAAATCAAACCTCTAAGCTAGAAAAACTAGAAACATAAAAAATAATGAATCCCGGCCCAGAGAGATAGCACAGAGGCGTTTGCCTTGGAAGCAGCCAATCCAGGACCAAAGGTGGTTGGTTCGAATCTCGGTGTTCCATATGGTCCCCCATGCCTGCCAGGAGCTATTTCTGAGCAGACAGCAAGGAGTAATCCCTGAGCACTGCCGGGTGTGACCCAAAAACCAAAAAAAAAAATGAATCCCAAAGCAAATATAAAGTAGGAGATAATAAAAATTAGAGTTGAAATCAATGGTATAGAAAAAATCAAATAAGTTTATAAATTCTTAGCTCTACTTACCAGGATAAAATGATAAACATTGCATTGAATAGGACTCAGAGATTATAAAGGAGGTATGACATTAATAATTTTTAAATCATGAGTTTATTATAACAATTTTATACAATCAAGTTCAAGAACTGTAAAAAAAAATGTGAACAAATTCTTAGAATCATATGAACTCCCAAGACTGGACCAAGAGAAAACAGAACATCAGAATAGAAAAATATCAAACAAAAATTTAAATAATAATTTAAAATGTTTCCAAGAACAAAAAAATTCCAAGTCCAGATAGATTCACTAGTGAGTTCTAACAAAACTTCAAAGAAGACAGTGCCCATACTCTTCAAGATCTTCAAAAAATATTAATAGAAATCCTTCCTAATACCTTTCATAATGGCAATATTTCACTGATTCCCTAAACAGACACAGATACTATTAAAATAGAAACGTATAGACCTATATCCCCAATAAATATCAATGTAATTTTGTCAACAAAAATTTAAAGAACTGAATTTAGCAATATATCAAACATATTGTATACCATGATCAAGTGGGCTTCAGTCCAGGAGGTAAGGATGGTTCAATACAAACAAATTATTTAATGTAATACACCATATAAACAAAAAGAAAGAAATAATAATTTGGCCATATTAAATGACTCAGAGAAGACTTTCGACAAAAGTCAACAATCATTCATGGTATAAAAATCTTTCCAAAATAGTAATAGAACATACCTCAAGATAGTAATGACCATCTACAAAACACATAAACACACATAATCAACAAGGACTCAAGGATGAAAAACTGAAAGCTTTCTCCATGAGTATAGGCACTAAGCAAAGATGTCCACTGTCACCATAATTATTCAACATAGTTTTGGAAGTCCTCACCATATTAATTGGTGACAAAAAACGGATAATAAAGGGATCCAAGTTAGAAAAGAAGCCAAACTATTGTTACTTTAAAATTATGTGATATTATATAGTGAAAACCCTAAAGATTACACCAAAAAACCCTTAGAAATAATTACCAATGTCATAGGGTTGCAGACTATAAGATTAGTTCACAAAAATGTGTGTCATTCCTTTATGGTAACAATGAACTAAAAGGAAAAAATAGGGAGGACAGAGAGATAGCACAGAGGTAGAGTATTTGCTTTGCAAGCAGCCTATCCAGAAATGATGATGGATCAAATCCTGGCATCCCAAATGGTCCCATGCCTGCGATGAGCGATTTCTGAGCTCAGAGCCAGGAGTAACCCCGGAGCACTGCTGGGTGTGACTCCCCTCAAAAAAAGATAAAAGAAATAGTATCTTAAAATATCAGATAATGAGGAATCAACTGAACAAGGAAGATAAAAAAATAATATGATGAAAACTACGAATCAAAGTTATGAAAAACAAGAGTACACAAGAAAATTGAATGACATTCTTCGTTTATGGAATGCGAGAATCAATATTGTCAAAATGACAATTCTACATAAATTATTATACAGATTCAGTGAAATGCACATTAAAATTACAATGATATTTTAATGAATTTGAAACAAACTTTACTAAAGTTTGTATGGTACCATATAATTCCCCAAACAGTCAAAACAATCATGAGGGGAATAAAGAATATTGGAAACACTGTATGGTCCAACTTTAAACTATATTACAAATCTCTAATAATAATCAAAACTTCATGGCATTGGCATAAGATAGACCAGCAATCTAATGGGACAGAATTGAAATTCCTGAGTTAAATTCCAAAATTTATGAACAGTTAATCTACAACAAAGGAGCTAATTATCTGAAGTTGTGCAAAGAAAAATCTCTTCAACAAATAGTGTTAAATAAAATTATATAACACTATGTAACATGCCTGATACCAGTTATAAAAGTAAATTCAACTTGGATTAAAGATCTCAAAATTATAAGAGAAATCAGAAAATATCATGAGGAAAACATCAGAATTCAACAGGTAACTGACCACAGAGTTGTCTTCAATAAGATAACCTCAAAGGACAAAAGCAAAAACAAACAAATCGACTACATCAAAATAAAAATCTGCACTGCAAAAGAAATTCAAGCCATAATAAAAAGAATTTGAGAAAATATTTGTACACAATACATCACATGAATGGTAATATTCAAAATCTATAAAGTTCTAACAAAACCTAAAAACAACAAAAACCCAAGGCCCCATCTAAAAACAGAGATAGGAAATAAACGGATACTTCCCCAAAAAAGACATACAGATGACCAATAGGCATATGAAAAAGTGCTCATTGTCACTCATAATTAGGGCAATGTGAATAAAATATTGAGATATCATATCAAATGAGTGAGATTGGTGCCTATGAAAATATCTGTTAGCAACCAATGTGGAGATGTGATGAGAAAAGAACCTTGGGCCAGAGCAATAACACAGTGGATAGGGCACTTGGCTTTGCGCACGGCTGACCAGACAGACCCGTTTTCAATCCCTGGCATCCTATATTGTCTCCTGAACCTGCTAGGAACAATTTCTAAGCACAGAGCCAGGAATTACCCCTGAGTGCCACCGGTGTGGCTCAAAAACCAGAGAGAGAGAGAGAGAGAGAGAGAGAGAGAGAGAGAGAGAGAGAGAGAGAGAGAGAGGCAGGCAGGCAGATAGACAGACAGACAGAGACAGAGAGACAGCCTGAGACAGAGATAGGAATCTTTATCCCCTGATGCTAAGACCGTCATTTGTTTCAATGTCTAAAAAAGAAATCTCCCTAAAAATAAAAAATTGGGAATAAAAATTCCATATAACCTAACACTACCATTTCTTGGCATCTACTCTCAAAACACAAAAAGGACTATGCACACTTCAGTTCACCTCAGTGCTCATTGCAATAACCTAGATAAGGAAACTACATAGATACCCAAGGACGAATAAATGAATCAGGAAGTTGTGGTCTTTATGTAAATGGATACCCTGCAGCTCTGAAAAAAAAAACAAAACCATGAAATTTGTTATGACATGGATAGAACTAGAAATTATCATGCTGAATTAGGTGGACCAGAAGGAAGGGGATAGATACAGAATGATATCTCATACATGTAACTTAAAGATACACAGCAAGGTAGCAGCAAAATACAAAAGGCAGCATAATGGAGGAAGTTATTTACAGAACTGATTTTGGCAGAGAAGCTATAAGGAAGAGGATTTTGAGGTACTACATTGGTGGATACATTGGTGATGGGTGTTTGGGTGGAAGGAATTACACACACATGAAATTATCATTAACTCTACTGTCAGTCACAGTATCTCATTAAAAAAAAGTAAAATATATTGCAAAAATGGAAGTTCTTAAAGTTTGAAAATAATTCAAATGCATAGGCTATTTAATGCTTCTAGAGGCCAAACTCTAATGATGACTGACATGTGTAAAAGGAGAAAAACGCCTGCCAAATAAAGATATTTGCAGCTATGAGGGTCTAATAACTACTAAACATGAAGCAGTAAAATTTTTCATTATGCGACTACCTAAGAATGATTTATGCTATGTCTTTCTTGGTTATTTGGTTACTGTGGAATTTATTATTTGAAAACTCCTTGGCTTTGTTTCTTATATTAAAGAAAAATTTTTTCTGAATATAAACAAATGGCTCTGGCTAGCAAGAAATACTCCTGGCAGCTCCTTGTGTATGCTGCTCAATGTCTGCTCATTCATTTCAGCTGTTGACTTACCAAATATCAATTTATCAAACATCAAATACCTTTCTTGGTATTGAAAGGCATAGCAGGACATAACTTCTTTCCAAGGGATTGAGAATCCTTCTTGGCTTGCATCAAACACAGACAAACAACCCTCTGAAGTTCAATAAAGGCCCTATTAGCTGGATGGCTAAGAAGGCTATGATTAATTATGTGATTATTAGAAGTGGAACAAAAGGCAAACTTGGTCTAGGGATGGCATGAGAAAATATTAACCATTATTTGATAAAGAAGTCTATGTCTGCCATTGACGTATCATATATCTTTACATGGAAAAAATCTTCCCAGTAAAGAGAAATTGAGGTCTGTCATCTTGTTCCATATCTTAATGACATCAGTTCCTCCTTTTACAATCTGTCTATCATCCCCATATGGTAAGATTGGGGAAGAATTTTATTCAACAACACTTTGATTCTCACAGGCAGTGACATTTTTTTGTAT